>NC_087485.1:10022894-10150394 GCF_036417665.1 Passer domesticus | reverse complement strand
AATAACTTTTTAACCTTCTGTTTTCTCCAGAGATCTGGGTTTGGCTGAGGTTTAACCACTGGTGCAGAGTGTTGCAGGCACAGTGGGTGGAGAATTGCATTTACCTAATTTCATTCTGTTTGGAAGAGTTTACAACAAGGTCATTTTATTTTCTCCATGCAGACCATTTCCTAGCACTCAGAGTGATGCAGTAAGTGGCTAAAAAGAACAAGGAATTGTAATTGGTATGACAGAGTTTAAATTTTTGTGGTGCTCTTTTTGTTGCCCCCTACCAACCATCCCCATTTTTTTTCCAAGATGAGCTAATTATCTCCCTGACCTACCAGCATAAATGCCAGTGGAGAATCCAGCAATCCAGGTTTGCTTCCATTTCATGTTCCCCATTTCATCCCCCATTTCATGGAGGATGCAGTTCAGCTTGGCAGGACATCAGGGTGCTGCAGCATCCCTGGAGGGGCTCTTGCTCATGGGTTCACTGGGTGCTTAGGGGAGTACAAGAGGGACAGCCTTTAGCAGAAAAACTGGGAAGCTGGTGCAGATGAGGCAGCTTTTTGAGGGCAAGAGTACCATCTGAAAACCCTGGCTCAATATGCAGCTCATCATGATCAATCTTGCTTCACCAGTATTTCCCTGTGATGTCCCCACTGCATTCAGAGCTGAGGCCAGTGGTGCCCACCTCACTGCAGAGCTGGCTTTGTGGGCTCTCTGGGGGCTGTGGTGTATTTCCTGCAAGATGCAGTTACAGCTGCACTGGGAAAGGAAAGAGGAAAAGGAAAGAAGCCAAACCCAGGGACTGTAAAGCAGCCCCTGCTGCTGTGTCTCAGCCTGGTTCTCAGCTGGGCAGTGAGGAACAAGGCCTTGGTGGCCCAGTGTGGCACAGGAGGTGTCCTGCCTGCCCTGAGTGGGACACCTGGGCCACCCCTGAGCCCCAGAGACTGCAGGGCTGGGGTCACCTCTAAGCCTGAGTGCGTCAGAGGGTGGGTGAGGGCCACCCCACAGGGCTGGGGATGGGGATCACCCCACGGGATTGGTGACTGGGAGCCGCGTTACTTGCAGGGCTGTGTACAGCACAGGGCTGGAGTCACACTGGAGCCTGGGGATGGCACTGGGGATAGAGTCACCCCATGGGGCTGGGCATGGCTCTGGGGATAGGGTCACCCCACGGATATCTCAGCAGGTCTGTGGCCATGCCCAGCCTGTGGTGACCACAGTGCTGGCAATCAATCCCCCCGCGGGGAGCTGCTCTCCACAACCCTCTGCTTCTACCTGGTCCCGCTCAAGGTGCTCAAGTGCTGGCCCAGCCCAGTCCCTCAGATTTGCTGGTGGCTGCCCTGGGTCCCTTAAGCTGGGCTGAGCTGGGATGGTGTGGGGCCCTTCCCTAGGATGCCCAAAGGCTCTGGGGCCTGTGTTGGTGGAGCAGCCTGTCCTGACATGTTGGTGCTGTGCACAGCAGCCCCTGCCCCAGGGATGCTGCTGCCCTGGGCTGGGTCAGCCTGAGGGAGAGCCCGTGGTCACCCAGGGACAGGGCACAGGCCAGCCACAGCCTCCGCTGTGCCAGCAGGCACATCCAGCTCGTTACTGAGCTGGGCTAATGCTGACTCTCTGGGGGTACTGAGGGGCAGTAAGTGATTAAGCCTTTAACCAGACACCATGAGTCACCCCAGCTGTGGGCAGCAATCTGGCAGCAGGAGGGGCTGCTGGTGGGCACACAGCAGGGATGTGTGGAGCACTGCTGGGACTCTCCCTGTGTGACTGGTAAGTACGGGGTGCCCCAGCATGGCCAGCCAGGTTCTAGAGGTGGTGCAGCACTGTCCTGGAATACAGAAATTTTAGTTGTCCCCCTCTGTAACACCTCTGTAACACCTCTTGGAGCGGGTGCTGTCTCTTACCCCTGCTGTTGACTCTCAGAATTTCCCTTTCCATTCTCAGTACTGAGCGTCTTCTCGGTCTTGCTCACATGGAGGTCTTGTTGAATGAAAATTGGCAAGTTTAGCTGATGCACACACATAGGAAGGGGTTACACAAGTTTTGCTGCCTAACAGAGTTCAGATGAAAGCATTTCATGTTTAAAGCTTTCAAAGTTCAGGGAATCCAAATAATGATGGCCAGAGGAGATGGGAGTCAGGAGGCTCTGGGTTCCCTGAAGGTTTGTGTTGAATGGTAAAGGCTAATACAGTATGTCCTTGGATACATGGTCCTCTTTGTCTCTAACAAGGTGTTTGTACAACAGAGCTAGTTACTTCCTGAGCTGAGGAAGGGAAAGGCAGGGAACTGCAGGTGAGCCATGCAGATCAAAATCACCAGCTCCACTGAAGTGCTCAGGAATGAGCCTGGAGACAGCAAGTGGCAGAAATGTTGGTGGGAGACATCTGTGCAATTGCAGGCTGTTTAGGAGTAGTGTAGGCTTTTCAGTGAAAATTCATGGTGGGAAAATCCCCAACTCTCCAAAGCAAGGTGAAGTCCATAATTACTGAATAAGTACAGCCTTTAGTAAGTACTAGTGTGAAACAGAGGGAAATGTGAAGAAAATATGTTTTGAAGCAAAACTAGCAGGTTTTTTTTTTATTTCCATCATACAAAATAATTCTAAAATTCTGACAATACATATGATGCTTTCTATAAAATCCCATTTTAATCAGTGATGACAGTTTGACATTCTTCCAGCTGCTTAGAAGCAATAGACAGTCAAGCATCTCAGTAGGACATGGATTGGCATGCTGGGATGTATGTAAGGTTTTACTTTCCTCCTACTCACCAACTTGTGATGGTATTCAAAGAATGGGGGGTAAAAAAGCTTTCTGCAGTTTTCACACCAGCTTATGCCATCTGTGATTTTAGCTTTGTCTTGCAGAAGTAAAATCTTTGCTTTGAAAGTGCATCCAGATGCTGTCAGCTAATATTATCATTCTCAGTAGCAAGTGAGGATTTTATTTATAAAATGTCCTGGCCTTCGCTGAACAATAAATGATTCTGCACACTTGAGGGACATATAAATAGCAATTAAAACACAGTTTAGAGTAATGCTTAGGCTCTTAAAGAAAGTGACATCAATTTAAAGGAAAGGATAATGTGCTGGGCTGGACATCAATCAAAAGGGGGGAAGAAAATGTTGTCTAAACCAGCATTTAAATGATGGGATAAAGCATCTGGGTGAACAGGCTCCAGAACATGGTGGCTGACAGATAAAAGATGCCTGGGTGGAGCCACTGTGCTTCATGAGACCACCCTTTTCAGATGTGCCTCCAGAGTACAGTGTCATAAATGTGCCTTGTAGCCTGTTTCCTTTGGAAAGAGGTCTCATTGGGTGAGGGAACACAGTCTGGAGTTAAAGGGGATGATTTCTCACTTATTTAGCATCTCCTATTGCATCCTAGTCAAATGTCTTATCCTAATCTATCTCAATGTACCTCGGATATGTCCATAGTGACCACCACAGTGATTACTTGCCACTGTTTGCTCACCATCTCCTCTTTCTTACTGCATTTATGTTCTCTATGCTGTTCTGAAGTAGGAAAACACTGAAAATCCCTTTTAACAAATGAAAATCTGGTGTAAAATGTGCCCATTTTCCCGTTCTTCACTGCTATGAACTACTGTGTTGTGTGCCAGGTTATTTCTGTAGCACTCTGCCCAATCCCTCTGTCTTGCTGCTCCTGTCATCTCTTGTTGCTTCCCTTCTGTTTTTCAGTGGAGTGAGCACCAGTCTCCTCTCCAGTGCAGAGGTTTTTTGTTTAGATTGCAATTTCTGTGGAGCAAGACACCAAGTTTTAGCTCACAGGCCTCTGTTTACACACACAGCAGCTTGTTAACTGCATAAACAATGAGAATAAATTAGATTCAAATTATCAGTATTGTAGTAGCACAAGGATAGGCAAGTAAAATCAATGCTATGTACCTAACCTGCATGTGTAGTTACTGCAATTATGCACAAAAACAATCATTTTGTGGATTGGTAGGGACATTAATCTTGACATGCACTTGCACAACTACTTAGTGCTCACACAAATGGCACAAATGCCCCATAAGTCTGCGTGGCACTGGGGATGCTGAAACTGGGCTCTCAATCAGAGAGGTTTATTGTTAGTTTATTTTTAGTTACAGAATTGTGTTGCTGGATTGTTTGTGGAATTCATAAGTGTTGTCTGAAGAGTTTTAAAAAGTCACTTCTCCCCATGTGAGCATTGTATCTTTCAGTTTCAAATAGGGGATTTGGTATATTATTGCTGGCACTATGCTTCTATGAAAAGTGGGCATTAAGTTGAGGAAACAGCTATAAATAAGTGTAGAATTTGCACCTGCAGATGAAAAGACTGAGAAATCAGGACTACATTTTTGTCATTGTTTATTCCTGCACTTAATGTATTTTTAAAATTAGTTTTAAGTAGCAGAATGCATGAAAAAACAAGACATTTAGATCAAGGAGTTAGAGATCTAATCAGAATGTTGATGACTTATTTACAAGTATTTTCTCAGCCATGTTGCTTTTCTTTAATTTCTACAGGATATCCTTTTCCTTCAAAGTCTCCAGAAATTACAAGACAGGCTGCTTTTCTTTGGGGACTATTTGTTAGGAGGCTGACATGATGAATTAGTCAAATAATTGCTGCTAAACTCATACAGTGCCTGCTATTTAAGGTGTTTAGTCTGGGTAAATTGTTCTTTGTTAAGGCACAATCATTGTTTCTCAAAAACATATAACTTTTGATAAATTTACATCTCTATTTACAATGCTTATCTTAGCTTTCCTAATATCTAGTGATGTTGTGTTTCTTGGTTTTATGCTGAAAGAAACATTACTTGGTTTTATGCTGAAAAATCTTTCCTCCCTTCAGATTATAGATCCTTGTGGCAAAAAAAAAAAAAAAAAAATTCAGATACTTTATTTAAAAATATTGATTTTGGTGATAATTATCAAAGATTTAGTTTATTTGACTTCAGATGAAGCATTAACCATGTCCCCAGCTTGTAAATCCAGTTATTAATGAAAATCTGCTTGAGTGAACTCTGACAGAAACTTTGGTGCACGTCTCTGTGGGTTTTTCCAGGGAGGTTGCAGCAGTTGTAGTACTCAGAGAATCCCCAGGGCTCCGAAGATGATTAATGATAACAAAGCTTTCCCTATTGTGTTAGCGGATAGGAAGGAAGGAAGAGTACTCTAAAAAGAGAGTGCATAGAATTTCTGAGTATTGAAGTCCAGCAGTAGAGTTTAACCCTTGCAATCAGCCACAAAATGTCTTCCAGTTACATGAGGAAGATGAAATCTACTTTCCACATCTTCACAAAATCTGCCTACTGGCTGCACCATCAGATTTCTACACCAAGTGTGGGCAGAGGGAAACCAGAGCACTGAGATGGAGCAGCACTTTCAGGTGACTTGGTCTGCTTGCAATGCAGCAAACAGGCATACCCACAATCCACTTAGGTTTAGCTTTTTGAAATGTGTTAGAGATTTGTGCTAATGGGTTTTCCCTGTGGGCAGCATTACCAACCTGATTATACAGGTTTTAAGAAACTCTCTTAGGAAGATTCTTTTTCATCATAAGTTTTGACATTGACCTACTAAACTAGGTAATTTAGCATTTTATTTTGTAAGAATGGAAAAGAAAATTGAATATTTCATGACAAGAGAGGGATTATAGTAACACTGTTCTTTATAGGAAACCTATCATGTCCGGGGGCCAGATCATGCTTCTGAGATCTGTGCATCTACATGGAGATCTCAATGTTTGCTTTCAGAGCAGCCACAGGAGTCCTTTGGTTGTGATGCCTGTTCCAATTACTTGCTGTGGAAGCTTCTACCATATGTGCTTCTGAATTTAGCTTGGGGATAGAACTGAGAGGTGAATAAAATACACCTTCCTACTAGAAAATTTCAGTGAAAAGGGGATACGTTTTTTCAAGCGACATTCATTTTCGTAGGGATCTTCTGTTTCAAGAGAAACATGGCAAAGATGGCTCTGATTGAGTCACCTGGAGCCTCTGAAAAGAGAGCTCTGACATCCAAACCCCTCCAGGTTTCTCCAGGATTAAGTGCAGCTTTTGAACAGAGATGGTGAACAAACTTTTGCCTTCTCCCACTGTGACACACTGCAAGAGAATCTTTGTGAAGAAATTTTTGTGGAGATTGCATCACAGAAAACCCAGTCCTAAAGCAAACTGTAAGGATGTGGCAATTTAGCCCTAGTGATTTAATTGTTATATTCCTTTAGTAACAATTGTTCTTTTCTATTAAGGGGTATCAAGCATAGCCTGATTAATTGTTGGCTGAAATACAGGAGTGCTTAATGTCACTAAGACATGCTACTGGATGTGCTGGAGCTGGGATTCCATTAAAAAAAAAAAACATACACAGAATTTTTAAACTGGTTTTACAGCAGATAAATTTCATCAAGATATTTTCCTTTTAAAAAATCTCAAATGCTGGAGTACCTGGCCAGCTCTCCTGCTGATATGCTATGGTTTAAAATAGAACATTTGCCCATTCCACCCCCCCCGGTATCACATATCTGGTCACAATTCTTGTCGGTCTGTGCAAAACAGTGTTTTAGAAAACTGTTGTTTAGTATCTCCTTTGAACTTTAGAGTGAAATATTCAAACTTGTGCTTGCAAGAATTCCATTTGGTAGTCATTGTTTTACTACTTTTACTAATTTGTTAGTGATTTGCTACTATTGTTGTGCAAGGAGTTTAGAAGCATGTTACTAACCCTCTAGCTGATCCCAGAGAAAAGTAATGGCTTGTTGGGATTGTGATATTTGATAGTTTCCTTCCTGTCAGTGCCTTCATCTTTGTGTTCTCCTTTCTCTACTTGACTTTTCACTCTGGAGTGTCCAGAGTTGGAGGATGTCCAAGCACAGCAAAGCATTGTGAGGCTGTGCAGTGATTCCATGGTCAGCTGGGGAAGGGGGGAAGCATCTCTAAAGAATGTCCAGAAAATTTAAAAAATAATGTGGCGTTCAATCTGAGAGTGTATCTTTATGTGTGACCATTCTTACCACACTGTGTAATTGATGCAAGTATGGAAAATACAATGTACATGGCCCAGGGGTAACATCTTGCTCTTCAGTAATTTTCTAAAAATAGCCTGGAAAAAGAGTACTTAGCATTTCTGTGATGGCTGTTATAATGTCTCAGAGCACTTCTCCAGCGTGCCTTTAGTCTCAGAGAGTGATTCAAGCAGGAGAAGTTTTTGTTCTACAGTTGGGGTTCAGGTCAGTGCTGGTTGGCAGAGCCGCTGCCGATAACCGAATCCCACATGTGCCGGTCCTTGAGCTCGCAGCATTCTCTGCCTCAAACGTAGGGTTAAGATTTCTTCCTGTGCTCTGACCCCGTTATGGTGGGTAAACAGGCCAGAGCAGCATGAAAGGGCTGGAAGCCCCGTTTCTGGCTGGGGCGGAATTCCCTGGGCACAGCCCCGCAGAAGAGGCAGGAGGCACCGCACAGCTCTGCCCCAGATGTCTGCTACCTTTGGTGTGCAAATAGTGGGACCCTGAGCGGCGGCCAGCACGGAGCCTTTCAAGTCCTCCTTTAGTTCCTGCTGTGTGTCTTTCCCCTCTTTCTGCAGAGAGGAGAACACTCTGGTTTTGTTATGTTTGAATTACACTGTCTTTTATATTAGAACGGATCAAAAAAAAAAAAGCTAACACCCAAAACATTTTCAGTTTGCGTAGCTACATGAGCAACTGTTTCATAATTAAAGTATTTAATTAAAATGTACGTGCGTCCTTGACTGAAGCAAAGTTGTTCTGTAGCATTGCTGCTAGCGTGAAGTTTATACAAGACAACATTCAGCAATTTCTCAGTCACTTACTACATAAAAGCAGTTCCAATCCGACCTTTAAAATAACCCACAAAATTCTTCATATAAATAAATATTCCACTGGAATAATTTATAAATTACTTTGGTTAAAAATGTTAAATTGCCAAGAAGTCTGACTGCAACTGGTCTGGTTCTTCTGTTTTATGTACATATTTAAAAAAAATGAAAAGAGAATGTTGAAACAGCTGAGATTGGTTTGGTTGAGGGTTAATGTTTGGGTAAGAAGCCTCCAAGGAAAACTGAAGTGCTGAATGAACACCACTCTATGGTAATTAGTGAGTGGTATTTTTCCTTTGGAGTCAGTTGCTGAATCAATGTAATAGCTGGTGATGGGAACGAGGAGGGACACAGGACTGAGGAGATGATAAATTTCTCTGTGACACATAGTGTTGAGATTGTGGCCATTTCCTAATGATATATACATGCTTCTAGTAGAAGAAGGTGTGCAAGTTTTGTTGCATTGGCTAGAGTTTTATTGGTTTAAGTTAGTTACTTTTTAATTCCTGGGTTTTTTTTGGTTTTTTTTTTTGTTTTTTTTTATATCCTTAACTCATATATGTAATGTGGTACCATATTAAATGGTTACTGTCTTCCTTATTTGAAGACATATACCTGAATTCACAGGTTGGTAAAATGTTGCCTGTTTATATAGTCATGTTTGTAAAATCTGCAGAACACTTTAGGATCTCTGAAAAAATATCTGTCATTATATTGAATTTGAATGTACTCTTATGCACAGAAATAGAATATTTTTCTTCAGAGATATGTGAAATGTAGATGGATAGATATCTCCTAAAAGTGGGCAAGTTAGGAGATAAAAAGGTAAGACTGTTTTATTCAGTTCCATAGCTTCCATCCCAAACATCTCTATGATCTCAGACCTGTTAAAGCAAAGACTCAGTGCATCAGTTGGTGACAGAACTGTGAACATGTTTCTCTGTCCCTTCCAGAGCTGTCAATCAACTTAAGGTTGGACATTTTTTGCACAGAAGAGTTTCGTTTTTGAGAGGGGGAAAAAGCTTTTTCACTAAATAAAAATCTTAACAAAATTTACTTGAAAACATTGGGATTTTTTCTAAAATCCGAACATCCAATTATAATACTAATGAAATAAAAGTGTTTGAATGAATGTGGGAAATGCACCAAAACCACAAGTGTTTTCTCTTGACCCTTCCTTTTCCAGACCTTGTGTCATGAATAGCTTCTTAGCAGGGAAGATGCAGACCAGCCTAGAGGGGCAGCTTGGAGGCTGCTTCTGTGGCCTTACACTGAAGTCAGCCAGCTCTCTCAGCCCTGGGACACATCTGAGCTGGGATCGTGGACCTGTGTGAGTCCATGGGAGATCAGGGACCTGTGTGAACCTCCTGGGAGACTGCTCACTCGGCCCTAACTGCAAAGCCCTTGATATTGTGTGGTGGTCTTTGTGAATGCAGCCTCTTCAGCAAAATAGCAGTCTTTTGTCTTAAATATAAAGGAAGAACAATTATTTTTAGTGGGATTATCAGATTTAAGAATATATGGCATGTGTGGGGTTTTAGGGGTGTCAGGCTCTGATTTTAATAGACAAAGTGTGCCCATTAAGAGAACTCTTGGTCCCCTGGAAGACAGCACAGAAGTCCTGTGGGTATCAGTGAGATCAGGCTTTCTCCAGAATGTTCTCTGGCTGTGAGTGGATGTGACAGCTTCTCACCATCTTTAGGGTTGTGCCTTTAGTGCTGTTCCCTTGGTTACACTTTTTTTTGGAGGCAGGTTGAGGGGGATTTATGGTGATGGTAGTCAGAGGTTTGACAGGGTGCCCAAACTGGTGCTTCACGTTTAGATCCATTGAGATGTCCGATGGGAGCCAGTGGGTTTCAGGGAATATGTCACATTCTTAAAACTAGGCATGTGTGAACCAGTGGGTTAGCTAAGGCTGTAGATCAGGTTTTGTGTATTGTGGCTGTGGACTGTTCTTTCCATCTATTAAAGTGATATCCTGTTTTCCCAAGAATATCATATTTAGGAGAAAGCTAGTCAAGAATTCTTCTAAGTAAAAGACCTTTTTTTCTGTACTTCACATAATAGCAGTTCAGTCGGATAAAAATAGTACAGAAAACAAATTAAACTTACAAATGAGAGGATATTAGACTTTGGTCATCTTAAAAGTTGGTATTGGCCTTTTTTCTGAGAGATTATTTTATTTGTTTGGGGTTTTTTTCTTTTTATTGATCTTCTTCCCCCTCAATGTTGCCAAGGTTTCTCACTGTTTTGTTGTTGCTTTCTCATAAAACTCCCCGCAATTCTTAAGGGAAACATTCTCATTAAGGTCACAGTGGTAAAAGAAATCTTTATGGCAAGGTTAGGAAGTATTTCTAACTATTTGGAGGTATTTTTCAAGGCAATTTATCCTTACAGTAGTCATTTAAAACTAAAATAAAACTCCAAGTAATAAGACCCATTCTTTTCCACCAAACCAAGTAGAGTCCTGGACTTCAACAGGGAATGATACATGAAACCATTGAACATGGTGTAGAAGAGCAGTAAAACCAACTTTCCAAATGGAGAATAAAAGAGTTTTAAAGCACTGTCTAAACAGTTTTGCTGCTTTTAACTTTGCTGATAATTACTTTGATACAAATGTGCTGATATTTCTCATATCCAGGAGTGGAAAAATGCTTACCTGCATGGAAGAGTGACTGCCAGATAGGTTTGGTGCTCACCCTGCTCCCCACCCCAGACACGAAGGCTACATTTAGAGCAGGAAATTAAGCAACACAGAGAGCATTCCCAAGCACTGGCACGTGGAAAGCCATGCTGGGAAGTTCTCAGGGGGGTTCTTTATGGGCTCCTGACCACTGCCAGCTGCCCTGTGGCTGGGGCAGGATGGGGTCTGCAGGCAGTTTGCTCTGATGGTGCAGGGATGTGAGCTATGTGTCCACCCAATGCTGGTGCCCTGCAGTGTTCCCAAGCACGTTTAATTTGTTTTACTGGTAAGGCTACTAGGTGTACAAGTGTGTTTGTGTGGGGTGGTTTGCTGTGTTTGGCATAAGAGTAAGCTCCCTCACTCACAGGAGCATGCAGTAATTAGCGTGGAGTTAATGGCACACCTGAATGCTGCAGCTTCTTGTACAGTCACACTGCCACGTAGGCCAGCCCTGTGCTGTACACAAGTAGGGCATGTTTACACTGCTGTTACTAGATCAACACTGCAGCCGGTACCACACTGGGTTACAAATACCTGCTCTAACAAATATAATTAGATGAGCATGCAAATGTCTGAGCAACCTTAGCGGTAGTGAGCTCTGAAGAGGACAGGAGAATGTAAGTGATGGCTACAAACTGGACTTACTGTCTAAGAGTGCAGAAAATCTGCAGGAATCCAGTATTTTATAAATTGGGGTGGGAAGTATTCAAAGCATGTCTAAGTACATTATTTAAGGGAATTTTTTTTCTGTACAGATGTTTATCTTTCAACATTGATGGCATATACTTATTTTTTTAGTAATTGCTGCAGAGCTTGTGTGGGATCTGAAAGCTGGCTGGCAAGCTTTCAGTTTCTTGTACTTCCACTGTCAATGAAGACTTTGTCATCTGAATTTAGTTGCCAGTTCTGCTGAGAACACACAAAGTGGAGTATCACGGGTTTTGCTCCTGAGAGCTCCGTGGTTCTGCAACACCAGCTCTCTGTGCAGGGGTGTGCAAGGGCAGTGCACTAGCAGGGCATTGATGCCAGGGTGATTTCTCCCCAGGAGACAGAGCTGTGCAGGTGGAGTTGGTTGAGACTTCAGGTTTCTAATCCAAAGTCTGCTGGCAATAATAATAGAGTTCCCATTTAGTTTGATGGAGTTTAGCTCAAACATTAATGGTACAACTCATCATAGTCATGGTGTAAATCTGGTGAGGATGATGCTTCATATTCCTCCCTCATCCTTCCAAAATGGCACTGGTGAGCACCTGTTCCAGCAGGAACAATGGCACTTGTATTTAATAAGACAAATCAAACCACAGCAGGAGTAGAACACTTGCAATTCTTACACTTTCTGCAGACACAATAAAAATAAAAAATTTTCCATCGGGTTGAATGGAACACTGGCTGAAAAGCAGAAAATCTTTGTAAGCATGTCAGGAAATTGGGGCTGCTTTCACTGACCTTCTGGTTAGCTTCTGCCATTGTCTGCCATGTCACTGAGCAGTGCATATAGTGACTGATGGCTCTGTGGAGCATCTCAGTGGTACAGCTCTTCCTCTGCAGCATGACACTGTTGTGCTGCTGATTGTCTGAAGCTACACTTGCCATTTAGGGGTGGCAAAACAAACAATGGTTTGGCAGGTAATTGCCAAGTTCCCCTCCCTCAGAATGGATTCTGACTTCTTTTTCAGTTTGGAGGTCTCTAGCACCAATGCCTCTCTCTTGGCAGTTACCAAACTGTTTGGAATTTGGATTTAGAGCTACATCTGGAGGGAGAGGCTTTCTTGCAAAGGATTTACAGTTTGCCAATGCACATGCTAAGAAGCTGCTTCTAGAGCAGTTACTTGTGAAAAAGCATACCCAGAAGTGACTCCTGGTGTGCTTTTTGGCCAGCTACTGGAGGACTCCCTGAGCAGGATATTTGTTTGCCTTTACCTCAGAGGAGCAGGGAGCAGCTTTTCAGGCAGTGCATGCTGTGTGCCAGCCAAATGTGCCACAGCCGGGCTTGAAAACTATTGTTTGATGACAAGCTGGTTTGAAAAAAAAGGGTGATCTACTTAACTTACTTGAGTAGAGTGGTTTGATCATGAACCCTGGGAAGTAGCATAAAAACAGCTCTTCAGTGTCAACAGAGCACTAAGTTGTGGATGGGATAAGTTAAAGCCTTGTCTGGGACTATTAAATGAAAGACTAATTATAGTTGTGCTTTTGGTAGCTCATTGATTTCATTCTTTGGCTGTAATCTGTAGGAAGCATCACAGTCATTAAAACACATTGGTACCCTGCTAATAGTGAAGAACTGCACTCCAATAAAAATACAGCCTTTAAACAATAGAACAATATTTTACTAGTGGAGTGTCTCACAGGGATTTTAGTTGAGTATGTTTGTTTTTCATTTGGAGCACATTCACTGAAATTTGCAAATGCAAATTAGCAAATGGTTACAACAAACTAAGAACATCCACGTCGCATGCACTTAATCAAGGATTGCTGTGTGAGCAGAGCCTGTGCATGGGCATACATCAAAGCTGGTATCTGCCTATGTTGTAATGTATTCCTCCACATGACCATATCCCATACATGGTACTTATTATTCTATTAGTACCCCAACCACAAACCCTTTCCAATATCCATCTGTGAAGATGCAAATAGCTGCATACTTTGTTTTATTAAGGATCAGCCATTAGGGGGTTGCTGGTTAAAAGTCTGAAGATCATTAGAGGGATTCTTTAAAAGTAAACAAACAGCTGTTGTCATATATCTTGAAGAGTTTCTGTTGTACCAATGCAATTTTTATCTGTGGTGATGATGTTGTCATGGGAACATATGCACAGGGGAATTAAGTGATGTCAGGAAAAGTGTAAATGATGCAAACAGTCCTCATTTGAAATGTTAATTACCACCCTTCCCACTACTCCAAAGAACAGTTCAGTGTGATTTTATTTCAGATGTAGGGAAAAATATGACACTTTTGTCTAACAATAAGTAGCTTACATTGTTGTACCAAAGTGAGTATGAGTCAGTGAGTTAATCTGCATTGGCAGCATTTGCACTGGGGACCATCTGCAGCCCTGCTTGTCTGAGCATCAGTAATATTCCTCTGTGAATATCTCATCTTGATGGTCAGGGGAGGCAGGCAGCCTCTTTAAAGAGTTCCATAAATGCTTATAATTGCTGCATTAAACTTCAGTTTATTATTTTCTCCAGGTGCAGGTATGCGGATGATATGAAACCCCACTGCATTTACATACAAATTGAAGATTTTTATTAATCAGCCCAGTAACAGGAATCAAACAGCAACACTCCATCAGGTCCTTAAATACATTTGGTGACATTTTTACCATGCATTAGCATGATAGGGCAAGCAGAATATAATGTACCAATGATTGCTTTTCCATTGAAAGCACAAACGGTTTCATTTTTCCTGTCATCTCAAATAAGTGTTAAAGAGGGTTTGGAGGCTATTGTGTATGTTCCGTATGCTAGGGACTTACAAACACTGATGGCCACATTAAATAACCATTAGTGGCTCGGCTTAGATCATTGCAACATCCCTCCTCTTCAGAATTTATTCTTTGATTTAAAGTGAAAGCAATCTGTGACTGCTTTCATAAAGTCCTTCGGCTCCCTCCATTTTTTTTTTCTCAAACAAAATGCATTACAACAGTAATTTTATGACTGTTAAGATAACTGCCGTTAACAAGCACTTAATTAAAATGTACAATAAATAGCAGGCTGCAGTCTTATCTCCTCTCATGAGCTCCCAGCAGCCTGAGACTCCAATGCACAGCCCTGCTGTTCCTCGGCTTGTTTGCAGATTAATTGCTTTTCTGTCTGGCAAAAGCTGCTTCTCCTTCAGCCAGATCGTAAATGACCAGATAGGGACTTTATCAATCAAGCTACTACTTTCTGTGATCACTTCCATTCAACACCTTCTGAATTTCGCATTGAGAGGAACAGAAGTTATAGAGATAGGATTTAACATCTTCGTTTTTGTGTGCTTGGAATTTACGATAGTGCTGTCACCATTTGACACTGTTAATCTTTACCTACAATACCCTTGGAGCAAGACTGGTTTTGTTCCTGGGCTGGAACCATCCCTTGTAAGAATTGTGAAGAATACATGTGAAACACAACCGAGGTGCCCAGCCAAGAGTGCAAGGCTGCATCTCTTCCATAATCTGTATGCAGTCACTGATGTGGCTCAGCATCACTCTGGAACCTTGGATTCTGATCAAGATAGCAGTTTGCAGTTGTATTAATTGAAAACTTGTTTTCTTGTCATTATTTATCATTTATATGGGGCAGTTGTCTGAAGACCTCAGCCATGGCTAAAGGTAGTTGTTAAGTGTGCCTTTGATGGAATCCATATTATGCTCAAAGGAGGTTTTGTAAAATCAGAAGTTAGAGTTCTGCTATTTAGACTTTGCCTATCAACAAAACCCCAGTGCATATAGATTTTGGGAAACACAGTTTTTTTGCAAATGAATTGTGATTTCTGAATTTAGTAAGATGATCTAAACAAGTCTAATCACTGTAGAAATGCTTTTCTTTTCACCAAAAGGCTTTAAGAGAACAAGTCGTCCTGCTTGCAGAATGCACAAGAGTTAAAAATGTAAATATGATACCAGAGTGCAAATGTACCGTATGTCACTATAGAAATACAATCCTTGAACTGCAGAAGGTATGTTGTTTTCTTCTTACCTGCTCAGAATATAAACAAATCTGTAATTTAACAGGTTTATCTCACATGCTGAGCAAAGGGAATGGCTTCCATTTGGAGTTCTAAACATGCACTGTATAGTAACTTTGAAAATGCACTGTATTAAATTTAGGCTGGCTTCTGAATACACATGAAGCTGCAGTGTTAAACATAATTTGTGTAGCTGCTTCAGTGTTATCAGTAAGGTCAGTCTTCTTAAACTAAACCAAAATGCTTTTCCCCCACCCCCACACACTATTCTCTGAATACAGCAGCCCTGTGAACAAGTTTTGTTGTTGTTGTTTGGTTGTCTTTTGTTTTTCTCCTCCTGTCAGTTAGAGAGGCAAGGGACTTCCCTCATGAAAAAACTTATGCCTAGGAGAGCCAAAATGCAGGAGTTCCCTGACAGCAGCATGTAGATTTATGTTAGCAGTCTCTAAGGACATTTGGAGCATCTTTGCAGAGGGTGTTTTCTTGTCTGAACTCCTTTGAGTGGTCTTCTCAGAGCTTCATTCTTAAAACACATTACCAGGAGTTAATTGTAAATGAATGGAAAGGCGAGTGGCCCTTAAGAGGCCACTGCAGCCAGCCCTGTTGGCAGATGTGCTCTCACACAGTCCCTGAGCAGATCCGTGGAGGGACTGGAGGAGTGTTGGGGTGAGTGATACACGTGTATCAGTGGAAGGAAAAGCCCCAAAGCAATGGGAGAGTTCTCAAGGCGCAGGAAGGAAGAAGCTGCTGATAAAGAGTTGCTATAAAGCTGCTAAAGGAGGAAAACCACAGCTGTTTGGAATCCTCCAAGCTATTTGTCATGGTCACTACACTGCTACCACTTAAAAAAACAAACAAACACAAAAGATAAAGACAAGAAATAATCACTGAGTGCATCAGTGGGAAGAGAATGTGAAGATAGTAAAATTGCATACATAGGTCAACCAATTTGCACTGTAATGCTGCTGCAGGTGAATGGCCCTGGTGTAAGATGCATGGACATTTGCAGCTCTGATGTGGTTATGACAGAGAAATGTTGTTATCATTAAGGTGTTTCTGTGCACAAGGGTCAGAACAGCATTTACATCTCACACCTGTAACCATTAGGTGAACAGACAGATTCACAGAACACTCCTCTGAAGGAGGGGGATGCACAACAAACCACCGTGTTTGTGTCTTTTTATGTTTTTCTTACTCAATTGGACTTACTCTTAAACGAGGCCTTGCAGTTGCACAGCTCTCATGTTTTCCCATGGCACCTGTACATTTGAAATTCAGAGTTCTTACCAGTTTTCCCTCTGCCTTCATATGTCAGCAAAGATGGGGTGTTTTGCTTTTGGACTATCCTGATGTTTGAAATCTCTGCTTAAAGTGTAGCTCATGCTTCTTTTTGTTGAGTTGCCATTTCTGTCCTGAGCTAGTAGCAGGCTGAGCTTTCTTGGTGAGATCTTTTTCACTTCAGACTCTTTTCAGGTAATTTTTCAAATGTTTGGTGTTCCCCTGCTGCTCAGTGTTGTCTCATTTGTGAGAGCTTTGTTGAAAAGTGAAATGGTTTGATATAGACTGAACTTTTTCAGATAATTTCTAATACACCTGGATACTGGCTCAAAAAGCTGTTGCATAAGCAAGATTTCAATGTGAGTGGCTATGGGTTTCATTACAGGTGGGAGAGAAGAACATTAGGCACTAATGGGGCAGGCCCACTTAAGAGTACAGCCATGGCTGATTAATCCAGATCATCTCACTCCACTCATTATAGCATATGTGTTTTAATTTTTATTACTTGGGAATTTATTTTGAAATTATGCTGATTAAAAAGGTCATATTTCCATCAGTACCTACATTAATTCAACCTTGTAATATTTACTTCACCCACTCAGCTGGGTGGAGTGACTTTTTTATGGATGAGCAGATGTTATAGCTGAGCTGTCAATTTTTATATTACTTCATTAATTTATTCACAAGAAATGTTTTAATCCCAAACACTCCACTGTGAACAAGTGGCAAGAGTTCTGCAACACTCTGACAATTCAGTGATATCTTCTTCACATTTTGAAATGGAGACATTCTCAAATCTGACATAAGCAAATGTAGTATGCACTGAATATTGTATTTTGATATTGCATTTGGTGTGAACTTTGCTAGTTCAGCTGAGTGAAGCAGTCTTTACCTGTGAAAATGTCTATAACTTCATATAAGTCAATTAAATAATTCAGCAGGTGAGGTTTTCTTGTTCTCTTGTAATATTCTCAATTTAGCCCTCATATTGATCTTTATTCTTTCTGTCTCCAGCATCAGTTACCAAGGGTACAATCCTAAGGTACAAAGATTTCTAGTTACCCTAATTTGTTTGATATGATCCTATGGATTTTTAAATTTATTATTTATCTACTTTATATATTCCCAGTTTGTTGAAATATCTCATAACGTTTATGGCAGGGAAAGCTGGGGAATTGGGCACTCAGGAGAAGAACTAATGAGATTTTTGAAAATTGAGGGAGGAAAAACAATTTCAGACTCTGGCATTAGCACATTGTCTGAAGACTTCTATTCTGTGGATAATGAGTTATTGGGAAATATTGTATTTAGATTTTGTCATTAGCAATGAACATATCTTCATGTAATGAATATGTATTTTAAGATTTTCACAGTCAAAATAGCTGAAGTAACTATCAAAAAGAGTTATGCTTTCTCTGAAAAAGAGAAATTGAAAGCTGACATCCTGGATCAGAGCTGTGCTGCACGTGGCCAGCTCTGTGATGGGTTTTGCTGTAAAGCAGTGCACAAACATGTGATGTGGCAGGGTTGGGAAACCTGGATGCTCATCACCCTGGGGATGGTGATGACAGCTTTTGTAGCTCCTCCAGGACAGGGCTGCACACTGCTCCACCTCCAAGTGTGTGTTCAGAGCCCTACTCAGCATTGCTGCTGGCTGGGGGAAAAACAGAAATGCCCTTCTTAATGCAGCCAGTGATGGGAACTTCATTTCCTTAAAGAGAAATCTGGAAGACTTCCCAGATTATCTACGTGTGCCTCTAACTTCAGAGGATATGACTGTGTGACTATGAGTAAAATTAGTAGTAGAGGGCTCTTGTTCTCTTGGAGTACCCTCATTTAGCCCTTCTAATGATCTTGGAGATCCTTCATCATTGCAGAACAGGTGCAAATCCCAAGGGAAAATAAACATATATATATAAACATATATTGGTCCCTAGTTTGCTCAAATCATGTAATTTGGGGTTGATGAACAAAAAACTGTGAACTTGGGTAGATTGATACTAACTGAATTCTTATTAAGAACAGAAACTAATAAGACTATTTAAATTTACTTAAATACTTATCACACATTTTAACTGATTTTTATCTTAAAGGACCTTATGGGGATGAGACTAAAGCTGTGAAGGGACTATTTTAGTGACACAGTGTCATTGTAAAGTCCTCTCTAAGAGATTCCCCCTGCTCCCTCTGTTCTACAGAGGCAGGAGCTAAAGACATGTCCAATTCAGAAAATGTTGTTTGTGTTTCTTCCAAGGCAAATTTACAATTTTTTTTCAGAGGTTATTTTTCAATAAAGTATTTAAATGTATTATTAGGTGTGTTGAGTTAAGGTAAAAGTTGAATTTCAGCTACAAACCTAGTTTTAGATATTTTCAATTTTTGGTGATTGTTAGTCTTAATAATCAACCAACACCATTTCCTTTGAAATGAGCAGTGACAATCTTTGGAGTGATTAAAAAGTATGTATTTTTCTGATTTTGTGTATGGAAGAGTAATTATGGAGTACTAACTTAGTAAAAAATTTTGTGATTCTTCAGTTCTTTGGCCTAGTAGAAATCTTCACTATAGTTTACATTTAGGCTGCATTTGAATTAATTATTGAAGGAATTTTTGCTCTTCTCCATGACTTATTTCTGCCCTCTGACTGATCTGTTAATGATCAGCACTCACATCTCCAAGAGGCCTAAAATAAGTAGAAGGCTTTGATATTTTGGGAGGCCAAATTGAAGAGGTTGGAAGAGTGTTTTAAGTTGTAGAAGAGCATTTAATGTCCATTTACATTCAAGTTGTTCAAACAATTGTTATTAAAGAGGGATAAACACTAGTTTTCATCTTACTCATGCTGATATTTTTGGAATAGACATGCATCCAATCCAGATACTCAGACCTAGAATTCAGGATTTGAGGGAAAGGTTTAAACTCTTATCTGAATTTTGCTGAGTCTTCCTGGTTTGATTGCAATACCTACAACCAGTGTTCCCAGTCCAGCAAATTTTCAGGCACAGATGCTGGGTGCAGACACAGATGCTGGCACAGACTTAAAGACCCAAGGGAATTTTTGTCTGAGTAATCAAAGGAATTCATTCTCTTCCATCCCTGCTTGTGTTGTGGAGACGAGTGGGCTTCTCCCATTCGAGAGAGCGAGGTCAGAAGGATTTCTTCTGAGTCTTTTTGCCATAGCAGATACAATCTGCTCTGGTGTACTTGGATCCAGAAAGGGCTAAGACAAAATTTATGTGTTTGCTGGGGATGTGTATAGGTAGGATGTAGTTATGTACCAGTATTTTACAAGGATATTTTTTGTGTGCATTTCTTTCAGCAGAGACACAGTGGCTGCAGTAGTTTTAAACTGTGTGACATTCTTGGAAATGTAAGTTCAGTGAAGGCAGGCTGAGGATTATGGTGTGTATTAGTATTAACCAATTACAAAAAAACCTTTGACAAATTAAATGTCAACTCCTACCCAGTTGTGGCTGCTGAAATTCAGATCCAGATGCAAGATTGGATCTTGTGTGTATCTTTGCTATGCTGAAACACAGTGGCAAAAAGCAAGGATATCCTCCTCTGCCTCTTAGCTAGCAGTTAATCGAGCTCTCTGTCTCAAATATCTTCTCAGTGATCAGGGGTTCTTAACTGCTCACATTTTTCATTCCTCCCATCACCTGAGAAGGCTTGTCAATTGTTAAACCAAGCAGCAGTGACTTCCCAGTAAAATAAGATGAAACAAAGCAAACTCTTTTTCTTGTTCTGTGAAGTCTGTTTAATTCTGTTGCAAAGTACTTTTTCTACCTTAGTTATGAGCAGGAAATCTCATGTCACTTTGTGCAGCATTTCATTGCAAAGCTTTTAAAAGTAATGCATTTGAACTGGTAAAGACCTGGGAGGTCACCAAATAATGGCTATTCCCAAGCAGGAATTTTCCCTATAGTGTGTATATATTCCCTAGAGCTTTACCAAGTCTTGTTTTTTAAAAGTCTCCATTAATAGAACTAATTTCTCTTGGGAAATTATTACACATGGAAAAGGTTTCACAATAAATCTTTCCCATTACATGATAAATCAAAATTTGGAAAGTTGTGCTCTCATACACAAGTTCTCATGTGCTGCTGATCACATTCCATCTCTCTGAGCACTGTCACTGCTGTTGGTATGTCTGATGCACCATGTCTTTTCTTAGTGGGTTTGACCAGAAATAATTTGATTTTGGCATCCCTTTCCCTGAGTCATTGTGCTGTGTGGAGTAGGTGAGAACAAACCCTGGATTTTTGGGATTTACTGTGATGAGTGACTTCTATCTGCTTCCAGCCACAGACCAAGGGCCCAGGCTCTCTGCAGACACAGCTGCAGGAGGGACAGGCACACACTTGGGCTCAGGGGAACAGTGGCAGACCACAAATAGTCATGGCAGGAGAAGGGGTCCTTCCCCTTTTACTTGCATTTGTATTTGCTGTTGGTAATTTATTTTTGTTCCAACAGTTGTTACCCTAAAGAGGGGCTTTCCTTTAATCCAGAGTCAAGTTCTGGACTGAGTATAAGAGGATGGAGGTTTTCTAATTCATTGGATTCATATAGAATAGCTCCCATATGAAAGAAAAAGCTCAGTAGGAGTGTAATGAAGAGAGGCAAGAGGCTAGGGAAACACAGAAACAGACCTGCAGACTAAGCATCTGGCAGGTGGTTTATACTGGCATTTCTTTGAAATGAATTTGAGCTAATAAACTCCTGTGTTCAATTCTGTCCATAGCTGGTATAAGTACAGAGAAGCATAAATGAAGCCAGTGGAGTTACGCTGAATTTAAATTATGTTAAACATCTTAGGTAGTGCATCTATTTAATTAACTTATTGCATGAGTCCTTTGTGAAAAGAAATTCAGTGATTTCTCCTGAAAAAAAAAAGTTATTCCATTATTCTCTTGTACTGATTTGAGCCCACTCTCTTTTCTCTCTCTCATATATACTTTAAAAACTTTTGTTTTTAACCCCTATTGCGTGCTTCAGAGGTGTAGCCAGAGCTCCAAGTTTGTAGAGATGAAGGGCAGCCCCTCTGGGCTGGGCTGCAGCACACTGGGTCAGAGGCACTGGCTCCATGCAGTGCTCTGGGTATGCAATGAGAGGAATATCTTGTGCTCTGGGAGTTCAGTAGGGAGAATGAACTTCCCATTGTGGAAACTGCTGTGTGCTCTAGCTCTGGTCAAAAGTGCCATTAAATGTTCACTGCTCAAGAGATTCTTCAATGATGTGTTAAGAGGTTTCTAAATTTGAAAGTTTTGCATTTGATGTAAAACTTATTAGAACTGTAGGGGTTTTTTTCTACATTGTAAAAATGCTACTAGCTGTTTTCTACAGAATTACACAGAAGCTGTGCATCCCTTAATTAGTTGCTTAAACACCACAACCTTGTTTAGCAGGGGTTTTTGTTGTTGTTGTTTGCTTGTTTTTGGTTTTGCTTTTTTTTTGTTACATATACCTAGAAAGCCTTCCCTAGACATGGCTTCTCCCACTACCTAAAGCAATTTTATCAAATGCTGTGCAGGGGCTTGTTCTTGTCTTCTGGTATTTGTATGGCCTGTACAAATATAGTGGATCATAGCCTGAAAAATCAAATAATAATTGAAGATAAAAGCCTTGAATCTGGAAATGTGAAATGTGTATATTTCACATTTCCAAACCAGATTTTGGAGGAACTGGTGTTTAGTGGCTCCTGTTGTTGTCTGGCATGTGAGTGCCCAGGGTCATTACTGGAGAGGAACTGTACTTGTGTCCCTTCCCTTGTGTCAGTATCTCCTTTCCTGTATCAGATGTACATTCACCCCTAGAACTATGAATGGGTTTCCATTCATGTCAGATCAGGTCTGCTTGAATTCATTCTGCCAGAAGCTTTCTTAACAGTCCATCACCAGTAATATACAGTGACCAGGCATCCATCTGCCCTAAAATCCATTTTACCTTTAACAGGATCTGTTGAAAATGTCCACATTGAACACTTTATGCATGATGTCTTTTGATGACTGGTCAGTTCTCTCTCTGTGGTGATGCAGACAGACCTTTGCTGACCTTTCAGGGTGTTAGAGGTCTCAGACCACCACTCTTCAGTGTCATTCTCACTGAAGGGAATTTTTCTTATGAAGCTGTCTGAGTTTCTTTCACTCTTCAGAGAAGTGAGTTGTCTTTCTTCATTCATTACTATTCTGTTCATTTTTATGGATAGCTCTCATTTCAGCTTAACCCAAACAATAAATATACAAATCCCCATATCAATAGTCAATATTCTTTAAGATATGTAAAGGTGTTATATTTAGCACTTCTGAAAAATGGACTCAGGGCATGTGAGCTGGTTGCTCCTAAATCAGTAGCTGGTTTGGAAAAATCAGCTGTGCATTTCCAGCTTCTCTTTAACCTTTCTCAGTGTTAAAATATTAGTCCCTTTCCAAGATAGGCTGTCAGAGGCAGACAAGTATCTTTGTATAGCCATCTCTTCAGGAAACAATCACCATATCTTTAAAAAAGTCTTTGGCAAAGTGCATGTCAACAAAAAGTGCTGGGAATTTTAGGTGTTGTCAAGAAGAGCATAGGATTGAATTCAACACCTGGAATTTAGAAGATGCCAAAGGGAGAAAAGAGAGTAAACTAATGGAGGGATTCAAATCAATTAGGTACAGAAAGAAGAGCAATCATGATAATTGAAAATAGCAGGCCCTAGTTGTGAAGGTAAATGTGGCAAGGCACAGCTTACTTTTTGTGTCAGGACGATGTGTCAAAGGCAGCTGTGCATCACCTTCATGCAAAGACCTATTTTATGTCTTAATCTCATCCCTTGGTCCATGTGCCTTTAATTAAAACCAGAAGTGAGCCCTGGGATGCTGTGTGGAGAAGAGTATGGTGTGCTAAGTCTGGATCCTGGGTCATCTCAAGTGAATAGGGTGATAGTGTTCCCGTACTTTGGACTTAGAATAATTTGCTTGCCTAAGGGTTTGCTGTTTTAAAAACAACAACAATCACAAAACCATGAAGAGCTTCATTCCTCCAGATCTCACAGAAGAGCTTTGGCTGGCTGTTATTTTACACAGACTAGGGTAGCTTTCCTTGTGGATTTTAAAAAATCACCTCTAGGGCGAAGACTGTCCCTGTAGTTCCTCTTCCCTTGTGCTAGACGTATTTACGTCTCACACGTAAATATCATCAAACCTAAGTTATTAATTCCTTCTCAATTAGTTTGAAATCCTCTAGATCCAAAGCTCATCCTTTTTTAATGTTTAGCTTTTTAAATTTTTTTTTAATCTCCTACAACCATAAGAAGTGTGGACTTGGGGACTTCATTCAAAGAGAAATTAAAATCCCACTTTAAGTTGGGAACTGCATGAGGAGCTGCTGTGTTGCATGCACGTCTGAGAAGGTTTCTGTGAGCTGGTAATTGTAGCCAGTGCTGCAGACTGGATCATATGTCCAGGCTGGTATTTCAGCCTCCTCTTAGTGTCCAAAGAGTTTTAATAGGACAAAAGGCCAATTTCAAGTTTGACTATTTCAGTTTACTGCAATCTATGCTCAACACAAAACAAAATTCACTGTGGGGGGTTGTGTCTTCTGTTCAACAAGGGGACAACGTATTTTCATAGTTAAAAATGGACATTTTCAACATGCTTATGTACAAAATAGATAAAATATGTGAGCTAACCTTCAACCTCTTCAGCTTGTCTCCTGTTTCTGTGGAGAGACTCTGCTCCTCTGAAGGGCAGAGGAAGAGCTGTCCATGTTAATGAAGCCTTCCAGGACACTGGCATGGTGTGGACTGATGTAGGTACATTTTCCTTCAAAGCAGGAGCCTATCTCTCAATGTGTTAGAAGTGCACCTTGCCCCGTGTTCTCACTCAGATGAAGGAACCAGAGTTCAGCTGGCACCAGACTCTCCTATTTTGGCTGATAAGGTTTAGTGTAAACAAGTGCAGGTCTCTGAATTATCTGGCATGAGGATCAGTTAGGGGTGCTGGCTTCCTATAGCCTTAATCTAGTTGGCCTAAATGATTTATAAACTGGCAACATGATAAATGTTGTTTTAAGTGGACAAATCACATTGAAGAGGTGTAACTTTCTGTCAGTGTGTAACATGACCGCCTCTCTTAGGGGAAGAATAACAATCACAAAGAGCAGTAAAGGTAACAGGATCACTAGTAGGCATATTCCTTCTCTACAGCATAAATCATTAGAGGGGCACTTCTTTCCTTCCCCTTTGCTTGCCCTTCTTCGTCCTTTCTTCCTTCTTTCCTTTCCTTTTTTTTTTTTTTGGTGCTATTTTCTATAAACCCTCCATTTGATTTGTGCTGCACTTTCTTCATAAATCTATGAAGCTTGTCTCCATCAAGCTGTATTTTCCATTAAAATATGGTTCCCAGGTGATTTTCAATACTATGAAAAACATGTAGCCATAAGTCTTTTACTGATTGTTTATTATCTGTTTAGGTGCTCCTGAGGATTTTGACAGCTAGGACTTGTATCATATGTAATGTAATAAAAGTGGATGTCTTCAGCGTAACAGGGATAGCTGGCCCTTCATTTCTGTTGCCAGGGCTGTATTTGTTTTCTATGTGCTGGTTTGGGTTTTTTAACCTGAAACTTTTGAGTCCACTCCAAATCAGGTCAGTCTAAGCTTTGTGTTTTCTTTGTTATATAGATGAACAAAACCCCCAAAATAAAATCCAAACAAAACACAACAATAATTTTCCTTTTATAAACAGCACAGGAAGCACTAACAACAAAGCTGGCATTTACTGTTGCAGGAGGAGATTTTCTTCTACTGGTTTCTAGTATGGACACATTGTTCCACCTGTGATTGCAGGAAATGCAGCAGGACACTCTGTATGTCTGTCCTGGATATGAGTAAGAAGCATGCTGTGGATAGCAATGTATGAAGCTGCTTAGAAGTAGCTGCTAGAAGTTAATGCTTTGAGAGGCTGGTTTGTGATGATGTTTGTGAAAACTGATAGGAATTCATTAAAATGTCTATCCGTGGGCAAAAGTGCAGATCTTTTGCAGGCAAAGTTACCTCTGGCCTTAAAGGGAACTTTACATTAGGATTACAGGATCAGCCAGTATTTAAGCACTGATTATCTGGTAGAACACAATAAGTCTGGCTGTGGAATAAAACCTTACCTAAACCCCAACAGCATGCTGTGAGTTCAGTTTGTCAAGTCTATGTATTATTACATTTCTTATTATCACAAGAAAAGCCACAGTCATGACAAGGATGAATTTTGCTTAGGAAAGTTTTTCAGGGATGGCCCCATCAGAGAGGGAAGGGAAAGAAGGAACTGTCTTGGAGGTGGGCTAGGAGAACAGAAGTGGACTAGCATGTAGTTGCTGGCTCTGTGGTTAGTAGCAAGGCCAGTCTCATGTGTTGACTCATCATTTCCTCATCAGTGCAACAGGGAAGTATTGATTATCATTATAAACCAGTGCAGGAGTCAGAAGGAAAACAACTAATAATTATTAGGACAATTTGTAATTTAAAGGTCAGCTTTATAGCAAGCAAGCAAAATAATTTACTGTGGTCAGGAAAACTACTCAGCTTGGATTCCAGTGTCTTTATAATATGGAATGTCCTCTCCCTGCCCTGCAGAAATACTGTCCCAATGGTATTCACACAGTGGTTACACAGATTTGATATAACCTTGGGTTTGCATTGTATCTTCTCCAGTTGAACCTCAGAAATGGTTGTCCAATGAGAAACTACCATTTCCTAAATGCTTGGTAAAGCACTTAATTGTGAAAATAACTAGTTTACCTCACATCAATTTGAAAAATTACTCATTAATTTTTGAGGTGCAGCCACCTTCCCTGGAGGACAAAACTACTGATCTCATCTGTACCTAAAACTTGGCTTTGCTTGCTAGCAGGCGTGTCTGACCTGCAAATGAAATTTGGCTTACTGTCTCAGTTTCCTTATAAACAGCCTTGGCTGCACCTTTGGCAGAACACATGATAATTAAACAGTTGTGGCTTGTACTGTACAGGCTGAGCGGAGCTGGCAGGGAAGAGTTTAGATGACTGTCATGCAGCACAGAACAGAGTTTCCCTCTGCTTTTCAGTGACATTTACTAGCAAAGTAAAGTTGAAACTCTCTAAGAGCTATGTGAGCTTAAAGTAGTTCTAGTTTACTTTTCTTTCTTATTATTTCCTTAATATATTGTTATTTAAGCCTAAATTATCTGTGCAGCTGGTAGAGAAATAAGTCAAGATAGAGAACAGAGATTTGAAGGAGCTGAGATCTGAATCAGAACCACTACCTGGGAAATATTTTCTTTACATACAGAAGTTTTAAAGCATCCAGACCTTGTTTAAATATAGTGAATTGTTCAAACCCTCTGGAGGCAATTAACAGCAGACTTCTACCAATGCAAACTGCATTGATAGATGTGCTAGGCATATTTTTCCGTGTTTGAAATTATCTTTGCTCAAAACTGAAATGACTTCAACTGCAACTGCTGAAAACTGATTTTTAGTAGGTTTTTAAAAATATATTTTGTTTTCAAAACAAAGTTTTGTTGGATCTTTATTTCCACTGGACTCTAGCCATTACTAGCTAAATAATTCCATGTGTGGACCTCTTGTTTCTCAATTGTTATCTTCTGCTTTGCTTTTAGTCTGCAGAATTGTCATTCTCTACCCTCAGTCTTGGCTGTAGGGATTTCAGCTTCTGAGATTCAGCCCTCCTTTGTCCACAGTGCCCAAGGAATGTTCCAAGACATAACAGGGAAATTGAACCAGGGTGTCCTGAGTCTTCCCAAAGTGATGTATAGCATGCACAAAGGTTTTTCCAGAAGTTCACTGGTGTCCAAATTTACACCCAATGTACTCTTCCATCCTTAGTATAATATTTTAGCCCTGATTCACTCCTGAAATGAAAACCTCTTAAAGAGCAGAGACCGATGCAGTTAAAATCCTCTGGGTTATGATAATTTAGAGCCAAATGGCCCACTGGTTAATGTCATTTGCCTTATGACCAGTTATTAGGTATTTCCTTATTAAGCAGAAAATCTCTTTTGCCCAGTGTTGTAAACCAACTTAATAGCACTTCATAGCAGTTGGAAAAAGAAAGTTGGGGAAGTAGGGTTCATTTACTGGCCATTTCAGCATTTGAGGCATTCCTTTTATTTCATTTTTAAATGAAAGCTGATAATCAGAATATTTGTGTGACTATTACCTGAGTAAGGACATTAAAACTGGAATATGTAATATCTTTAGTTCTGACACCCTAAAAGGATGTTATTGCTGAACATCTTGATGCTGTTGTTTTGTGGGTTATGAAACTGAACTCACCAGCTTGGGAGAAAGAAAAATCTCAGTCACCAGTTGTCCTACTTGCCCTGATACCCCTTTCCAAGCCAAGCTCTATTTCCTTCTGCATGAGTGCACCAGACTTTCCCAACTGGTTGAAGGGTTCTTGTAGTTCCTGATGGGCTGCACAGATTTGATAATAACTTACTTCATCCAACTTTGAACTATTCTTTTTGAATACTGTGATTATATGCCCTGTGCTGTTCCTCTTGGCTGTTCTGGGAAATTATCATTCTCATCTTTCCCAACCCCAGGTCACTTATTCCCCTTTTTTCCTTGACATGAAGGATAATTGCTCTATACTTTGGGTGTTTGCATGCAGCATTCAGTACATATTTACCAATTAGATGGCAGCCTTCTTTTCCTAGCTGAGCTGAGGGCTTTCAGCCTCCTGTCATAGACTATGTTCTTCATGCCCCTCAGCTTCCTACTTTTCTTTTTTCTACTCCTGTTTCAGTTTGAATCTGCCTTAATTCTGGTGCCCTTGGTGGGGAGATCCATACCCAATTCTCCAGACCATGTAGCAGAGAGACTTGGCCCATTTTTCCACGACTGACATGCCTTGACTCATATTCTAGGATTTTGTTTTGTTTTTTTATGTCCACATCAGCAAGCTTGCTTGCCATCTTATGAAAGATAAATATGCCCAGGTCACTGTCAGCTGAGATGTTTGCACTTCACTGCAAAGTTATTACTGTTATTTGTCCCTAAAAGCATTAATTTTTTACACTGTTGGGTTTTTTACCACAATTTCCAAATCTCTAACTCATCCCTTTGTTTTTGTGGAAGTCATCTGGCCTTGCCTGGGCACTGACAAAGCCTCCCTTGGGCTGGAGCAGAGTTCCACTCTCACCTTTGCAGTCTGCATTTAGAAGAATCGATTCATTGCCTCCAGTGACTGTGGTCTGCAGTGAGACAGCAAATGTGTGGCCAGAGGATGTTCCAAGTCTCTGTAACTGGTCATGAGCACAAGCACAGGCACTTCCAGCTCCTTGTGGCCATTTCCCAGCAGCAGCTGTAGCTAATACACTCTCACAGTGGCTGTAAAAGAGTCCTGGACTAATCTATCTGATGGAATAGGATGAGTTTCAACTGCTAAGCCCTCCCTCCTGAGGCCAAATTCTTTAAAGTAAAATCTGATGCAGATCCTTATCCTAGCACTGTCAATAATGTTTTCAGAGCACGTCACCTCTTTTTCCTTTCAAAGGTAGTTTATTAATTTACTGATCTTTCCAAGTCAGATAGCAGTTAATATACCCTATTGTGTGAATTGGATGGAGTTAATTTAATAATAAATAGTACCAAGTTTAGTTTAAAATTTACATTAGTATTACCAGTAACAGCATTCAAAAGTCATAACTAGGAGTCCTCTTCTCCATACAAACACAGTAAAATGAAGAATTTAGTTACAAACTTCCCAAAAATTAAAGCTGCAATTCTTTTCTGTGTGTCTTCCGACTCTGAAGATTTAATGTTTCAGTCTTTTCTCCACTACTGTGATGCCTAACAACAGCTCCCTTTGTTGAAATGTTTTTATTTAAAGTCACTTAGCTACAGGGCTTGAAACATTTCAACAAAGTTGAACCAATAAAATCCAAGATGATGCAGTAAAAAACATGAAATATTACTTCTCCCTTCAAAAAAAAAAAAAAAAAAAAAAAAAAATTGGTCTTTGCATAGGTAGATCCAGAAATATTTTTCTGTTTGGTCATAGCAAGAAATAAAGCTATTTCCCCAGGTGGTGATGCCTCTGAGAAATGTGTGGAGTGCTGCTCAGTAAGAAGTTGACCTGCTTGGCTCCAAACCTTTGAAATGAGGGTTTAGTGCTGCAAAGGGGGCCATGCACATGGGCACTACCACAAACACGCAGCTGAGACTCCAGGGTTGGCTTTAAAAAAGAAGATGTGGCCTTGCTTGTGGCAGGACTGTGGTTTCCATCATCCAGAATCACAGGCTTTTGCATTCCTTATTGTATTTATGAAAATTATTTGATGCTGTGAATAATTCAGGAAATTTCAAGATTATGGGGCTGCCTTTTTAATCTTGTGTTTTGTTTTGCTTTTAAACACATTCGTTTTCAAACTTGTGGTTTCCAAATGGCTACAACTGTCATTTCTCTCAGGCATAACTCAATTAAGGAAAATCTCATGACACTTCATATTTTTTGGTTTATATGTAGAAATTCCCTGTCAAGAATAATAACATTTTCTAGTTGTGAGTTCTTGGGTTTGCAATCTTGGAATGTGTTTTCTATGGGTCCTCATAATTTTTCATGCTAGGGTGAACATTCTTGGTTTGTACTTTGAATATTTGATACAACAAATATACAAAAAACACTTGAAAAGTTAATAAGCATAAAAATGGGAATTAATTTTACAAGGAATTTCCAAGTACTTTTGCAGCACTGGCTCTTGCACATCTTTTGCCTGAAGAATTGGTCTTCCTTTAAACATTCACATTTTAGCAGCTGGATTCATTATTGTACCAACTATCAACAGCCAAGGGATATGGCCTTTATCAAATTTAATAAACCTTTGAGGACTGCAGAAAGAATACACTTGTCTTTAAAGATCAGCCTGTCCAAATGAAAACTAAACAGAAACTCAGATCAAATTCTTGCTTGTGGATGCATTGTGAAAGCCAGCTGTTCAGTGTTTTGCAATAGAAATTAGTAATTTTAACAAAGCATTATACTTCTTTTGATGGCCTATAATGTTTATTCTCTGTCTTGTTTTTTTATTTTTCTCTTTTTTTTCATTCTCCTTTGACATGGAGATCAGAATCTGGCCTATGTGTTGTAATATGCTAAAAGAAGTATACAAATATAAGCGTGTCTAAATATGTGAATACAAGTTAGGCTATTAATTCAAAGTGCCTTGCCATGTTTATTAATGTTCTGTGTTATGAGATTAAAGCTATAATTTAGAGTTACAGGAATTATAAACAACTCTTTAGCAAGTCATATACTAACCATAATAACTTTTACAGGGTGGAGTGTAATTTATTCAACATTGTAAGGAAAAATAAGGTAAATGAGTTAGTTTAGGGGTGGGGCAGCAGCAAACTGCTTGTGGAGACTCTTACTCCCTGAGGTGATAGAGGTTAAATGCATTACAGAGCTTATAGGCTGGCTCCCTGGAGAGAAAGGGGGGCAGACATTTCTAGCTGACATGTCAAGGACACCACACATTTGCCCTTCTGACTAATGGCACGATACTGAGCTGATAGCAAGGCTGCAGCAGCAATTTTCAGAGAGAAAAATGGAACACAATAGGTGGCTCCTAATTAGAGAGGAGGGCAAGATGCTGGCACAGTCTTAGTGTTTAAGGGGTCCACTAACTGAAGGCACAGTGAGCCTGAGACCACTAATACAAACTTGGAATATTATTACAGTATTATTGGCCAAGAAGGCAGTTTTGGTGAAGTGTCCACAAAGAAGCCTTCTCCAGTATAACTTTTGTAAGGAAAGTCTGGGCATTAAACTTAGGCCAGGTCCTTCACCACTGAACAGAGTCTTCTGCTTCAACTGGTTGCTTAAATGGGTTGTCTCTCAAGTTTCCACTCTAATTCACTAGTTTTACTTAAAGAGCAGCAGGACAGATACATAGAAACAGGAGGGAGGGATACACTGCAGTGATGGAGGGGGATGTGTCAGTGGATATGCACATGAAAGAAGATGCCTGGGGAGTGGCAGGATTACTGTGTGAAGGAGAGAAAGTTGTAAGGAGATTAGAGTATAGAAGGGAGTAAAGGGAAGACTCAAAGTAGGCAGGTAGAAGTGCAAGGAGGGAAGGAAAATGAGGAAGGAGGGGTCCTAGTTGATCTCAGTGTCACAACTCAAACCAAGAGCTATTTCACATTAAATTTGGGAACTCCTGACTCTTTAAAAAAACACCCAAACCACCAAACAACACCACTTGTGTTGCAGAGATCTTTTAGCTAGCAGATGCTGTATAGTAACATATTAATGAGGCTTGGACCTGGTAAAACACAGCAAGCCAAAGCTGTGATTCTTACTTGTAATGCTATTTTGCTGCAGCTTTAAATTTTTAAATCTTTAAATTTAAATGGTTTAAATCTCATCAGAAAGTTATTGTTTCTTTTAATGTCCTTTTAACATCACTCTTCATGAAAGACCCAGACACAGAGGGGACTACATAGGTAAGCAGATAGTCCTGAATGTGAAACCATGTGTTAGGGGAGCAATATTGCTGCTAGATGAAAAATCTCTTGAGAAGTTTTAGACATTGTCCTGAAGAGCTTGGTGAGAAAATGAAAGCAACATGAGAACAAGAAGGACTAAAAGAAGACCATCACCATTCCAGTATTTTCTGCTGTGCTGAGTCAGACCTTTTGACAAAGGAAATGAGAAACTGAAGGTGTGGGTTTTACATGTTGGTTAGAATGGGTTTTGAGCTTAGCTGCTTGGTAGCAGAGATGTGCAAATGTTGCAATAGATCACACTGAAAGGTAGGTGGAAGGAAATGTTCCATTGATTAGGGTACATGGCATACAGAGAGCAACAAAAAGCACATATCTACTGCTCCTCTGCCAGGCTCTTGCCTTTCCAGCAACCTCTCTTGCCCAACCAGCCTCAAGAATGCACACTCCCTTAATCCTCTGCTGGGAGGTTTGGGGCTTGGTGGAAGAAAGGACCTTCAGCAGCAGGAGGGAGGGTTGTTTGGAGAATGAAATTCACTAAACTCCAACCTCCAAGTGAACCTGCTGGGACTGATTTGCTGCCAGCCCCTGGGAACAAAACTGCAGCACTCAGTTCCTGAATCCCATCAGCTGCCGCAGCCTGGAGGGTTCACACTGCTCTATCTGGCACCTCTTCCCATGTCAGAACAAGGCATTGTGTGTGTGATTTCAACATGCTTCTGGTTTTGTTCTAACTGCCAAGAAACACTAGTTGCATTATTATGAAATGATTGAGGAGTATTTGCTCATACAAATTATTTGTTTTAAGAGTTTAGTAATTAAATGTCAACACAGAGTGTTGGTGTCTGAAAAGCTCTTGTGTGAAAGCCCTGCTCTAACTTGAAACTACAATACACTGTTTCTGTTCTCTCAAAACAGATTTGTTTGAAACACCCTATTTGGTAGAATGCATCTTGCTGTAACACGCATGGTCTTTGGCCTTCAAAGACACCCTTGTGCAAAGGGCGTGTTGCATTAATTTGTTCAGCCAATTTAGGGTGTGTGGCATTAATTTGTTTGGCCAATTTGTTTAGAATCTGGCAGGGCATAGGCACCCAGTGCAATGTCTGTGCATAATGCCTGTGTCATCTCTACAGCAGATCTCAAGAGCAAGAGATTTACTGCGTGATGCCGGCCACACCTTGAGCTGCTGCAGGGGAACAAAGGCAGGAACCGAAGCAGCACGGTGCTGGGGGCAAGTATGGAAATGCATTTCATACTTTGAACAACTGGTTTCCACACACAGTGCCGGAGCTGCAGGAGTAAGTGCTGGTATGATTTCACTGCCAGCACTGGCTGTGCTCACCTGGGGCACAGAGGGTGATAATCACACCCACAGTAAGCCCCACTTCACCTCAGTGAGAAGCCACGTACAATTTAGTATGAAATGACTACACTTTGGTGCAGTAGTGTGTAGCTCACTGCAGAATGCTAAAGCCCATCCAGCTTTTGACTTGCACAGAAATAATGTATTTTAATCCATTATAATTTTGTAAGATGCTTCTCTCTCGTTCCTGTTTTCTGTCATGCTCAAGTTGAATGGTCATGTGCTTTCCAAAATATTTCTTTGTAAGGACCAGCTAGTTATAACTAAAAATTGCAAAAGTGAACAAGAACAAATTTAAAAGTAAACAGCTGTTGTTAAAAATGTGAACACTAATTGACTTCAACTACACTAGGTTTTACATTGAATTGTTGATGAAAATCCTTGTTGGTTTCATTGGGTTTGTTTTTTTTTTGGTCTTAACAGGCAATAAGATCTGGCATTAGAGCTGGTGGGAAAGACTGTAACACTTTCTATTTTCCATTAAAATTAATTTTTCAAATGTCTATAACACCAGTTAGCTTACTTCAGAATTCAGGATAAATATTCTGATATTTGTGTTGTGGTTCTGGGAACACATCTATATTCTGAGAAAGACAGGCATTGAGGTTGGTGGCATCATGGAAGACCTTTTGCTTCACTTATGTCAGATTTTTTCACCCTGGGTTCCTACAATGTTGAATTTAACAGAGTAGATAAATGCAAGAAAGGGTACCAGGCCTAGATGTGTATACACAGAGACTTTCTTATACACATTTATATTGTGAGCTGCTGTCAAAGGCTAGAGCAGGCTGAGAATTTTGTGCCATTTATAAAGGTGTCCTTATTCAGTGGTTTAAAAACACATGTGCAAAGTCACCAGGTTTATTCACTGGGCACCCGGGAGTGAGGTGTCACTGAGATGCTGAAGACTGGAACTTGTACTTTCCATGTCACGTATGAAATGCCAAAAAAATCAGGTGTGCAGAAATGCTCCCATTTCCCAGAATAGGACTGTACATTTCAGAGTGTGTTAAGGATACTAATGGATGACCTACAGCGAGCTAAACACTGTGCAATCTAAAGCCAAGGGCTTTATGTCAGGCTTAGAAATTTTTGAATGGTAACACACTTTTCGAAGAGCCTAAAAGTAATTAGCCTTTCACTCCAAGCTGACACACTTATACTTTTAATATCAGGAATAAGTAAAAAGACTGAGGCTTCTAACCTCAAATCCATAGCAGCTTAGGCACTTTCACCTCGCCGGTTTTGTTATGACAGCTCTTTGTTTGGCTGATAGTGAGTGGTGTTTTGAATAGAAGTGCTTTTGCTGTTGCTTTGCCACTTTCCGGTAATAAGGGAGGACTTGGAGGTTATGCAGCAAGGTGCTAATTGACATTAACACTCAAGACAGGAAATGCTGACACAATTTAAAATTAACATCCTGTCAATATACTGCTGACCTGTGTTAAACATGTACTTTGTCAAACTTTCAGAATTAGATTTTAATACAGAAACAGTGTAATGATGGGAGTATTGCTGGTCTTGAGAAAAGTGAATTTAATACAGTGAGAAGTCACTCAACTGTTTTCCATTTAATTTACCTTTTCTCAAACAAGGAAAGTTAAATTTTGCCCCAAAGGGTCAAATATATGTATAAAGCCATCTAAACTAAAAATTGTACTGTATTTGTTCATTTTCAATTACTAAAATAAAGTGTTCTTCTGTTCTTAATTTATTTTAGATGTTCCATTATCAATGACAATGATTCCTGGATATGGATTTTGGATATGGACTGTGACATGTAAGGCATAATGCACCAAACCAAGGTAGTTGAGTAACTTACCTATAAATTAAAATTTTTTAAAAGGCTGACAAAAAAATATACAGCAACAAATCACAAGTTACTTACTTGCCAGTGTGTTATTCGCTCCTTAACTACGGAGCTATGAGGATATTTCCACTTATTTGTGACTCCTGGCATAATGGGAGAAGAAAAAATTGTATCATGGCACTATTTGAGAACAAATAGTTACCAGGTGATGTGATGGTATTTATCAATAGTTATTAAAAGGTACACAAAAACTCTTAAAGCACCGTGCAGCTCTGGGTTGATGCTGTACTCTTCCTTTGGTTTGGAGATGACAAGTACCTAATTTTGTGTAAAACTGTCCCATTGACCCCTCGCACACAAAGCTCTGGTGGCACTGGCAGAGTGGCACACTCACAAACTGTTATGTAGCTTTGAAGAAACAAAGGGTGCTCTTCACTGTTGAGCAAGTCAGAGCCTCTTCTTTGGAAAGGTGGAAGGCACGAGTCAGTGATGCCCATAAGAGAAACAGAGCATGCTGGGTGTGGTCTGGTCTCTGGAGGAGGCTGTTTGCTGAACATTAATCAGAGGTTGTCCCAGGCGTTAGGAACAGCACGAAGAGAGGCACGGAGCCAGGAAAAGGTGACGAGGAAAAAGGAAGCAATTGGAGGAGAAGATTGGGCTGTGTGGAAGGAGGTGGAGCAGGGCAGTTTGAAATGGGAGGTGTTGGTAGGAGCAGACCTGCGCAGGCTCAGGGAGTGTGGAAACGTTTCAGGAAGGTGGTGCAAGCTGCGTATCATTCCTGGCAAACTTTCTCTGAGAAAACAGTAAGTGGGTGGCCTGTTGCTGTATGCTGCTTCCCACTGACAGTTCCTGGGAGTGGGCCAATATTGTGTGTTGCAGTTAAGGTTACAGTGAGACTGGAAAAATATTGGCTGCAGCCCTGGTTCTGCAAATTATTTGCACAGGGCACCTATTTCCATTAATAACAGAGTGCTCTGAAAGGCGACCATCTCAGTTTGAGTGTGTGAAAAGGGGGAAGGTGCTCCCACAGGGAGACACTGGTCGAGTGGAAAGGGATTCTTTAGAGCAGCTGCCGCATTAGGTGGAAAATCTCTGAAGCAACATCTATTGGGTGATCTTATCCTGTGTTACAAGGTACTAGTCAGGCATGTAGGAAAACTGTTCTGATCTGGGGAGGAAGAAAATGAAAATTGTAAATGGAATATATATTGGAGACTTGGACTTTTTTTCTGAAATTATTTGGCAAAGGAGTCTCAGAGCAAAATAGTCACCATCAAATGGTCTGTTTTACACAGTTTTAGTTCTTTCTCCCAAAAAATTTCTTATATGCCATTTTTCAGCTGTACAAAAGCCAGAGCAATTTCTCAGTAAGGAGCTCAGCTATCATGGCCACACTGTGCTCTTGGGGAGAAAAAAAATTGCCTTCCACTACAAAATGTTTACATTGGCTGCTGAGGTTTCTCCTGATTTCCTCTGTTGGGAATGAATAATTAGGAAGTGAACTGGGAGGTGAAAAAGGCCTCTATGTGTTTAAGTCTAATGTCACAGCTTTCCAAGGACAAAGCTTTTAATACATAGAAAGGTTTCTCTGTCAAGCAGATGAATTCAATAGCTAAGCAAGACAGCAAGAAGAGGAGTCAAACAAAGCAGAGAATTCCCAGTGGGCAGCTTTGAGTATGCACTTATGACAGGTACTGCATGAAATGGATGCAGAGCACACATATGTGGGACACACAGGCAACACACATAAGGTGTTAATAGTCTTAGCTGATGCCAAGGAAGAAAAAGAGCAGACAGGGTCAGCTACTGTTTCCTGAGCTAAATGTTCTTTTTCTTATGGTGGTCAGAGCCAGGGGTAGTTTTACAATGTGCAAAACATGCACTCGTAATTAAAGTGAAACTCACACTGACAGAGAAAGGGAATGGTGAATGTTGACCTCACATGCTGCATCTGTAGAGCATTTGGGGACACATTCTTTCAGCAGAAGTGATGTTGGCTTCTGAAATTCTTTTTTAATAAAAGGTGAACAGGAATAAAGTTCTGTGTTAATTTGTACACATGACATGAAGCCATTTCTCAGGAGAAGGCAGTGCTGATGGTACTTTGGAATAAAGAACTACTCCTTTATATTTTTTTAATTCTCCATTCTTCTATTTGAAAACAGAGTTTTTACCATTGCATGTAAGCAGTGAAAATGAAAATAGTAAATAGGAGAAAGGAAAACTTATTTTTTCGTTCTGTTTGTTTTCTGCTGTTAAGCTGATCAATACTATGGTCACATAGCTATTTAGGCAGGTAAGTCCCCAATGTACCTTAGTAACACATCCACCCAAGCCTAGCTTGTAATTTCTTTGGACATCTGCCCTTTTAGAAGAGACCTCGAATAGGAGCCACTGAAAACTTTGTCCATTTTCAGATACATCTTGGCTGATATATGTGAGCCTACAGAGAGAAAAGTATGGAATTTCTGCCAGAACCAGTGTGCTACTGACCCTGAGATGGTGGATGGAAAGACAATCCATATGAAAACAGAGGCTCAGATCCTCAACTGTTGAATCATGGCTTGAGCTGCTCTTTTCTGCTTGCCTGGGGGAAGATCTCTCCCCTGGTATTTTGAATTGGAGATTGCTGGGGTAGACATGAAAATCTACCCCCTGCTCCAGCCCTCCTAGAGTTTTTAATCTCATGCACTAACCAAAGAATCAACAAGTATATCATCTTCCTTCCAGAGAGATAAGAGCCTCTAAGAAGCAGAGCACTCTGCCTTCCAACAAACTCATGCATAAAAGGTTAATTTAGAGGCTGAGATATCTGTGTATGTTGGACAAATGGGGAGCTGAAGGGATGCTTTTTATTCCTCCCATTCTCCTAGCCTTGGCCAGTGAGTGCAGATTGAATGTATGACTTTACATTATGGAGCACCTCTCCATCACCCAAGCCTTTGTCAATTCACCAAATGTGACAATTATAGCATTTCAGAGATGAGACTTTCTAATCCTATTACTCATTCATCAACCTGCGGATGATAGCAGAAGCCAGATCGAACAGTGCCAAAAGAGCAGTGAGGAGCCTTCTCCAGTGCTGTGAAACTAGGCTTAGCTCAGGCACAATAGGTGTGTAATTTAAGGTTTTGTTGAGCTGAAATCCAATCACATACTTGACTGGTAGATCACAGAAAGACACAGACAAAAAGAATGAGATAATTCTACCTCACACAAACACTTGAATCCGGCTTTGACTTAATAACAAGTGTGTGATCAACCTTACACTGTTTCTTTCTTTTTTTATTTTTTTATTTTTATTTGAACCTAGAAATGGGATGGCACTGAAATACTTCACCTACTTGGGTGTCAGCCAATAATATGAAGAAAAAAATACCAGAAGGAAATTGAGGTACTTGTTTAGATAAATAAATCTAAAAAGTACAGATGCTCATTATATGAAAGATAATCAGAAAATTTAGCTTCCAGGCTTAGCTCAGTGTTATCTTCTCAGCATCTGGTACCTGTTGCTTTTCAAAGATGGGGAGGATCTAGCAGAAATATGAGGACTACAAAGCTAAACTTGACAATGTGAACATTATTGGCCTCTCCGTCTTGCTACTAATATGCTCCTTTTGCATTGTCCTGTTTCAGACATGGGAGCTCCCTTGTGTGTGTGGGTGCCACGTGCTGCAGCCCTGTGCCACTGCCAGTTACACAACCACACATAGGGGACTGGGAGTGTGGAGGAGAGAACCACTGTCTTTCATGGAAATACAAAAGTGAGTTCATTCTCTTCTGTGGTTAAAGGTGTAGCTTCTCATCAGATAGTGTGGTATTCATATTGGGTTTTGTAGAGAATAGTCTTCAATACAGGTTACTCTAGGAGTGGCCTTTAATATTAACAAAATTAAGTGTAAGGAATGTCAGTTACAAGCTTTGGGAAGAAAGCTCCTTGGAATAGGAACTTCTCCATTTACGTCCATCATCAGTGCTTCCATAAAGTATAGCAGTCCAGCTTCTCTGGCCAAGTCCACTGTCAAAACCAAACTTAAAAAAACACATTTCCATAGGTTTTTTTGGTCATCTCAAGTTCTTTGAACTGACAAATTCAATGGGATTAACTGTACATGGAATTTGGTGCTAGCTTGTAGGTGTCATGGCACTCAGACATGTATAAACCCCAAACTAGAGGAGACATTAAAAACCTGAGAACAAGCCCACTGCTAGAAAAAAAAGGCAAAGTGTTTTAACAACTCAGGCCTGGCAGAGGAACAAGCCCTTTAGTGTAGTGGTGGAGAACATGTGGGGTTTTAAATTCTTCAAATCAAGAAATGCTTTCAAGCCACATTACTTGAATGGATATGTAAGACTCCAAATGCCTTAGACCAAATTACATGTCCAGGGGATCTCTGAGGTGCAGCCAGCTCATGAACATGGGCAGGGTGAAACTCATGTGGAGGGCAGCTGACAGAGCTCCTCTGCAGCCACGGGTAACACCTGCACTGAGCCTGTGCCAAAGCAAAACATCCAATCCCTGGTGTTAGTAATGCAGTGGGTAGGGCAAAAACCCAGAGAGACAAAGAGGAAGGGGAATCTTGGGCATCAAAGGGTTAAATTAAAGTTTGAATATTGGCATTAGTCACAAAATACCAAAATTCAAGCAATGTTTTGCTAATGAAAAAGTAAATAAATTACCAATTTTCAGGATATCAGACTCAGAAGCATACAGAAACAACATCAATTGAAGGATTTTTTTCTTTTTTATTAAGTGAATTAGTGGAGAAAAATCCTACAGTGATGAAACTCATATTTAAACACGACAGAGGGAGATATTTTCAATGGCTCGTAGGAATACAAGGAGATTGAGATATGTTCCAAACACAGGGAAAACAGAGATATCCACAACACAGTATAATCTGAGAAACTCAAATGGGGTTTAATGTGGTTCCCAAACTGCAGAGATCTCATAAACATAGTGATTTCCTTTAGCAGTATAAACTCTGACATTTGACCAGACAATTGCCTTGGGGACATTAGCTAAAATAGCCTCAGCTTTAAAATTGAAATATGAACTTCTAAAGGCTTTGGTAGTTGCTTTCCAGTGACACTGAGACAGCTAACATGACTAGTGGCTGCTGCTGGATATATCAGCATCCCTAATTTAGAAATAGGCTGGAGATTTTGGCTGTTGAGCTGCAGACACCCTGTGATCTGGAAATGTTCTTTCCCTTTGCTTTGCACATGTGGGTAGCTCAGCTGCCTTTCACCAACAAGAAGACAGGTATAGTTTTCACCATCTTTTTTACCTGTCAGGAAGCCAAACATGATTGCCAGGGGTGTGTAGCAGAGTTGGTGTTGGGGTGGTGCTGCAGATGACAACCCCTTACATGGCCTGGGGAGAGCCCCTGCAGGGCAGGACAGAGGCTGCTCTTGCCCTCCATGTTTTGGGGAGGAGGCATCAAGCACTTATGCTTTTAGCTGGCAGGTTTATTATTCCTTTTGCTGGTAGGACACAGTTTGGGTTCCTTTGTGCTGCAGCCTCAGCTCCTGAGGGGCAGCCCACTGGGGAGCATACCCTGAGGGTGAGCAGCAGTTGCCAGGACAAATGCAATTGTTGGTGGTCTCAGGGGGCTGCAAGTGCTCTCTGTGGGAGCTGTTTGATGTTGTTGACCCCAAACTGAATCAGGGAGGGGAAGGAGGAAACTTCATTCAGCATTCTCTGTATAAGTACATCTGCTAATGACCTGTGCCTGCTAAGGTGTAAATGTATGCATGCACTCAGCACTTTGGCAAGTGCCCTCTCTTTATAGACATGCTTGCACACTGTCCTGTGTTTTTATTCAGGATGCTCATTTATGATATTATATTGCTGCAAATTGTTACCCAGATTAACAAAGAGAAAATAAATGCTTTTTGTTGCTGCTGGCTTTTCAATATCCAGGAGCAACTAAAATGCTTTAGACTGTGCAGGTGAGCATTTGCTCACCTGTGTGGGTCCCTGACCCATCTCTCCTTTAGCAACCAAAATCAGCTGTGGGGATAACTATGTGATTTTCCTCCTTTTGTCCAATATAATAAAGACAACAAGGTAAACCAGCTTATGGGTCATGCTTCAGGGTTTTCCAGCCCCTGAGTATTTTGTATTTTGTGCTCTCAGTAGAAAAAGGAAGGACCTCTTTGGTGGTGTGGTCCCTTCAGCCCCATGGGTTCATTCACTGCAGAGGTGCCTGTGCTCTTCTTCAGGACAGCATGAGGTAAGGAGAGTTGGGGGCAAATTTGATCTTCTCCTAACTTCTGAACTCAAAACAACCAGGACAAACATCACTTCTTCCCCCTTGCTCTCTTCCACCCAGCCTTTGCAAACCTGTGGGAGCTGTGGGAGCCCTGGCTGCCTCACTAAAATCCTGCTCTGCAGTAGCCTGTAAAAGGTCAACCTCCACGGGGCAGTGATGGCTGTGTTTGCATCACTCTTTTCTTTTTGCCTTCATACTCTATCCCTTGGTTCCTTGTCAAACTCTAAGAAAAGCTCTTGAGAGCCACAGAACAGGGGCAGCTTTGGCCCCAAAGAAATTTAAGTGCATAATTCTGTCTGAGCAGACCCCAGATCGTTGCTGTCTGCTGCTGTAAAGTGTCAGACTCCACTGCTTGGTGACTAACAGCAGCAACACTTAACAAAGTTGAGTGAGGATGATGGTTAAGCATTTCTCATCCTAAGGAGCTACTATGGCAGCTGCAGAAGGCTCCTACAGTCTGGCTGTGCTCTGAATAACCTCTCTCACTATGGTTCACATTAAAAATTTTGATTATCTGTCAGACTGCTGCTCCCCTTCTCTTCAGTATCAGAGTTGCAACACTCTGTAGAAGTCATTTACTTGCCAGTGGTACCGTTAGCCCTTTGTGAACAATTAAGCTGAGGTCGGAGGTTGTAATAGATCAAATTTGCAGACCATATTAAATTTTATTTTTACTGAAAGGAACTTTTTGTCTCTTTTATCAGGAGGAAAATTAAGCTGTGAACTGGAATTCCATCAGGCTGTCTACTGTAAAGCCCTGTGGCTTTAGAAAAGGGGCAGTAGTGGTCAGAAATGACACTCAAAAGGTAAATTTATTTCTTTTTCATTAAAAAGGATAAGTTATGACCTGTACAGTATATCTTAAAGAAGGAGGGATGTTAACACGGTAAACTGCATTTTTCCATTTCTTTTTAAAAGTCTGATTTTGCCAGGCCAGAGAAGTTCTGGATGGGAGGGACGGGGAAGCCAAGCTACCACTGAAGTTGCAGAGTGTGGCCTTACTCAGCCTCTTGGCCTGCCCCACCACAGAAACTTCTGGTTTTGGTTTTTGGAAGAAATGTAGAAGGTTCTCTCCTGGTCTGAAAACAGCATGGAATTATGAGCTAAATATTCTACCTATCCAATTATAAATGAGCAAGATTGGTTTATGGAAAAGATTTCCTGTTTGATTCTGGAGCTGGAAGTTTCTTGAGGTAAAGTTTTTAAAACTTTTGGAGGCCCACCCTCAGTCTGGGCCTTTTCTCTCACCAAACTCACCAGAAGTTTTCCCCCTTAGAGATTACTTTCCAAAATTTTGTTCAAACTTACTGTGAATTTTTGCCATTTTAAATAATTATCATTTAATAAATGGAAACAATGTTGTTATGAAACCGAACTACAGTGAAACCCTCTGTTGTTCACTTGTTTCCAGAGAATAGAGATTTTGGGATACCTGGTCAGCACCCAGCCAGACTGATGCTGCCTTTCACCTCTCTGGGGCTGTATTCTATAAATTAGATTGTTTAGATTGTCTTCTGGACCTACACATGCAAGTGTGTGCTTGCTCTCTTCCTATAAGATAACCCTTCCTGTCCTGCACATAAATCAAAGCACGTGTGTGAGGCTGAGGAGCCTGAGCTGATCTTGTCACTCCTTACACAACCTGCACCCTTTGCACAGGTTTGGCCACCTGTGGGTTACACACAGACGTGGTTGATTTTGTGCACTGTGCCTGATGATATCAAATTAGGCTGCAAACACCCAAGAACCTTTTATTTTTCTGTAGGATTAAAGGATTGCCCTGCTATATTTGGCGTGGGTTTCTCCTCCCCTCTTTGCTGCACAATGCTGTGTTCCACTCACCCATATCTCCTGTGTTTCCACCCTGAAGAAGGCGGAATTTCAACAGCAAGAAAATGGATTCTATTGTGCTCTGCATAATTTGAAAAACACCCTGTGGGATGAATTGTGCAATTTTAATATTCATTATCTCCAATGCAGACAATAGACTAGACCTTGGTAGGAAAGACTGATTAGCAGATTACTGTTCAACTTCGCACATTATTTGATGATAAGTGGGTAAAACAGTTTCTCAGGACCTGAGTTTTTGGTATTAAAAAATGAAATGTAATGGCTGTGTGGGAGCCATTCTTCAGTTAGTATACATGGGAGCTCACAGGCCATGCACAGGTAGAACTGACTTCCTTTGTAACTCTTAGGCCTTACTGGTTCAGCAGATGAGACCAAGGGATTTCTGTTGCTCCCTCCAACTCTAAATAAAAGACTGGAGAAGGGGAGCATGAAATCAGTCCATAAACTAAATGGTAATGTTTTAATTACAATTCTATTGTTATTCTTCTTAGTTGTCTACTTGTAATTGTATAGTTTGCATATTCATTCCTTTCTTTCTCGAAAAGGTTTTGTTGTTGTGGTGTGGTTTGTTTTGTTTGGCAAAAGCTTGACTCCAGAAAGAGGGTAAACTTGTCATTAAAAGGCTATAAGGGAAAGAATTTTTTTAAAAGGGCTGTTTTTCCTACATTCACAGATTTCTGTGGGATAAGGATACAAGGTGGGTATAGTTTTGTAGAAATAGAGACACTAAGATTTTTGTAGACAAGAGCAAATGAAATTATGTTTGGCAGCATGATTAAGGAGTGTGATAAAATTTAGCCAAGCAAAAAACTATTGTAACCATCACCCACATGCATTTAAAGTAACCTGATAATTTTTATAAAGGTTGTAGTACTTGACAGTTCCTTTCTTCAAGTGAAGTCTTCTGGGGTATTCATTCTGTTAAAAACTTCAGTGAAATGCAGTACTACATGCTGGCTTAGTTCCTTTCCCATAGAAGACAATATTCAACAACATTTTTTGTTTCTTTTTTTTTTAGCAAATAACATGTAATTAATAGAATTACAGTTCCTGTGAAAGAGAGAAGGTGCTTTTACTTCACAGAACCATCTAAGGAAGGAAGTTCATCTCGTGGTAGAAACACTGTCACAGGTACAACTTTCTTGACTAGTTCTTTATGTCCTCCTGTCAAACATTATTCTCACTACATGGACACTTGTCAAGGTTTTGTGTCAGAATGCCTCAGACTCATAAGAGCCTGCTGAGACAGTGCACAAAGCTGTAATTTCCATGGCTGCTTTGATAGGAGCTGGGACTCTGCCTCTTGTTCTGAGGTCAGGATGGACAGTGTCAGAGGTTTTCTTCAAGCCTAAGCCAGCCTCAGGTGTGGGAGGGGCACAGGAACTGCAGCAGACTGGGGTGGTGCCTGAGCACAGACCAGGCTCAGGAAAGATTGGCTTGAGGAACGTTTTCTTTCATGGTAAAGTTAAAGTAACACTCAACTCAAGCAGCAGCCTCTGATGCCTGCCTACAATTACAGTGTTCTGTGCACCCAACACACAAGACCAGGGAGCAGGGGGACTCTACTGCAGCCTTCACTCAGGGAACCTGTCTGCAGCTGTCACTAGAGGTGCTGGAAAGCAGGTCCCCATCACAGGTATTTCCTGGTGCCATAGATGGTGAGCAGTGGCTAAAAGGACTGCCAAGGCTGAGAAAAGAACAGGCTACAACAGACAATATTTAATAAGTGCATCCTGAGATTTTTCAGTTTTTTCCATACTTACACACAATATATTTTAAAATAGCTGTGCTTGCCTATCTACTATTTTTCCCTAGTTTAGGCTGTCTCTGGGCCTGAGAACTTTGTCTTTGCATTGTGTGCTGTCTCATAGACATAGTATAATAAAAAACCAATCCCCTTGCTTCTAGTTAATGAATAGTCTCTAGTTTTTTGGTTTTTTTCAGGCAAGAGTGTTAAAGAAAGCCTAACTTTCAGCTATTAAAAATATTCAATGACATTTATGACAGATTTTCCACTTTTTCTTTCCTGATGCATATAATCTTCAAGATCATTAAAGAGAAATTCTGAGATTTTCCATGCTCAGTGCTAATGTAGCACTTGTTTCATAATGAACCTTGAAATGGTGGGATTTTTCTCTGTACATGATTAATGCTGAAGTCCACATCCTTATCTGATAGAAAACACCAAGAACTCCACTGGAGTAAATGAAGTTAGGATAATTTGCATCAGTTGAGAATGTGGCCCTGTATCTGGGTGACATTATCCTGCCTGCTACCATACAGACACCAGCTGGGGTGCTGTTGTTTCATTCCTGCGTGGGATAGGAAGGGTCTCTGTGGGGGAGAATGATCTTTGCTAGCAGAAGTTAGGAATAAGCTGTCTGAAGTATAGAACAATTGAAATGAAAAAGAAAAGTCACCATGACACAGTGAGGTGCAACTGAAACCACCTGAACCGTGTCTTTGTGTTACTCCAGAGGCATCAGTGCTCAGAGAAATTCCCCCAGAACATGTCTGTGGTGAGGGATGGGAAATTTCTCCCAGGCCCTGGGGTTTTCAGTTTAAACTAAACTGCTTAGGGGCTGTACTCAAAGCCATCTGGAGGCTCTAACTACTACTGTGCAAAATGCCCTGTTCCTCAGGTGGAGCTGGCAGGAACCAGTTCTTCAGCTGCAGCGTTGGTTTTCTATTTGCATTTGGATGGAAACCAAGAGGTTGTTTTTTTCTCTCCGACTTTGAATAGAACTCTCTCTCCTCCTTTAAGCTGCCCTACTTCTTAAGCAGTGATGCTGTTTGCAGTGCTGTAGCTACCTGGCTCTGGGCTTTTGTTTCAGAACACTTGTGCCATAATATTCCCCTCCGGAGGTGTCTTGCTAGAGGCACTGTCTCCCCTCCAGTCCCGAGGAGAACATGTCATGTCTCTGTGGCACAATGGAAACTTCTGGGGTTGTCATTCTGTCCAGCATGACTGAAGTAGCAGTAAAATATGATGTGCATTTTTAGTGGGTTACAACCATGTTCCCTGAGCTGAAGGAAGAGAGCGTATGCAGCAAAATAGGTAAAGATTTTACTCATTTTTTTCCCCAAATAAATTTTTGCAGTAATTTTTCATAAGTAATCTTCAATTAAATGAAACTTTATAAATATTCAATCCAGGCATTGTTTAAATCAGAACAGATTTCGTGTTGAATTGAAGGAGGTCAGACTGGGGCTCCAAGTGAAAGTCAATACAGTTTTTAGTTCCCTTCTCCTTCTTGCCTGATCCAGCACTTACACATAAGAAAGTTGGCCAGCTGTGAGCTGGTGATTCAAGAAGGATGGGTATGCCTCAGAAACCATTGCTCCAGCTGTCTCAGGCTGTTCTGGTGAGCCAGAGGTTTGAGCTCTTCAGCCCAGGGATAGAGAATTACAAATGTGCACTGAAATAGAAGCCAGAGTTCAGGGTGAGGACACAGTAGAACAAAGACCATTGCTGTGGGAGAATTATAATAAATGGCATGAAACAATGCATGATCATTTCAAATTCTTGCCAAATGTGACTTGTGATTGTCACTTTTCTTGGGAATATGGTCTGCTACAAAAACCAAAACAAACCAAAACAAACTCCAAAAAAGAGCCCAAACAAAAAAATCCAAACCAAACCACAAAGACAAAGCCCACCCAAAAAAAAACACCAAACCAAAAAATCCCCAAAAACAAAGAGGAAAAAAAAGAGAGAAGCTGGTGATTCTTTGGAATTAAAGGTTTAGGATATGACATGGGGAATTAGACATGGGCCTGCTGTTAGCAAGAATGTTGACCTCTGTGCATAGTTCTGAAAATAAACCCTATTTCCAACTCAACTGGATTTTTTTTCTTCAACTGAAGAACAAGCATTTATGTCACCAGGGAAGAGAGTAGATCTCATGATTGGAAACTCTTGATGTCATTTTCAAATGCAGTTGTAAGCCCGAGTGTTGACATGTAGGTGTCCACACCCATAATATTTTCAAAATCACGATATGTGTGTGCCTAGTTTTTATGGTGGCAATAAAATATTGCCGAACGTTTCATGGTAAATTTTTAGGCTTCATCAATTATTGCTAAAAAGACGGGTAAAAAGGCACCTTTAGCAGAATTGAGACAGTAACGCATTAAAAAACCCCTGGTTTTTACCATGGATTTAGAGTCAAAAAACTGTTCTGTAACATTCTGGACCCTTTAACAATCTTTATCATAAGTGTGTACTTTTGGCAGGTAGCTCCACTGAGGTCTGGGCAAGTGATGATGACACTCTGAAGTCAATAGGAAGACAAGGTGGCAGTAAAACCTGGTGTGCAGAATACTAAACTGGGACACTCAAGTCCCACTGCAGCACTGGGTGTGATTTGGATTCTCTCAGCCTCAGTTTCCTCCTGTGTAAACAGCAGTGATCTCTTTTGTGAAGTTCTTTGAGGTCTGCAGAAGAGAAGTACTGTAAAAAGCCTCGCTTGCTATTATGCATATCTTCAAAACAAAGCTTAATGCTTCGGCTCTTTGCTGGGCTGGGTGAGTGTGCTTAGCACTTTGTGTGATCAAGCTGTAGATTACATAGGCAGTGGTTTGTAATAAGAGCCTTATCAGTAACAAAAACCCTTCTGTCATTATCAGACAAGCAACAATCGCATTTTAAAATGGTTGCCAAATGTGTTTATTTGAAGACGGTTGTTTCTACCATGGCTCAAACCATTGTGTGGCAAGTGCTCAATTGCTTCCCACTAAAGCCAACCTTTATAGCTGGGAAAACTCTGTTAGATAAATGTCAGTTTCTGCCATAATTTGTGGAATCAATACAAACTGAGTCAAAGAATCACAAACAGTAATGTGAAAATAAAATGATCTGTGTTATGGTTTTTAAGTAAATGATGATAAACTAATAAATGCCATTAGCTGCTGCCATTACTTTGTTGAATTTAGCTGATGTTACTGTGTTGACTTTAAAAGCTATCAGCTTAACTATATAAATCCATTTGACATGTCTTTATTCAGATAAAACTTTAATACTGCAAGTGTAGCAAATTAGATGCAAATGCTCTTTTTATTTTAAGTATATTTAAAGCTGCCTTTTCAATGCAAATTTTACAGGAAATCTCAACAAGCTAGGACAGACATCTTAGCTGTCAGCGTGCAGCACTTTCATTTCGGTCTCAGGCATGGGAGCTGCGTTTTTTCCCTGCAGACTGAGATAATTAAAACTACAGAGAGATGGTTTTAAATATACATGATACACAGTTACTTAAATTGTGGGATAATGCATAAATGCAGCCCTTAACATTTTTTGATAGCACAACACTGACCAGATAACATAGCAGAGTGGATTCTAGAAAAAAAATCCTTGTGTAAACAGTTTAATGTTTTGGGTTGTTTTTATTTTTTTTTCCTTGCTTTTCACTTGAATTATTGTGTAGGCACAGAAATTCCAATTCAAAATCTGGTCTGTGAATGCCCTCATTAAAAAGATACTGATACTATTAACTTTTTTTTCTTTTTTTTAATTATGCTTTAACTTCTTTGTTTTTGAGCAGTCCATAACCTCCTTGGAATACATATCTATTTCAGCTTTCATTTGCTGAACCCCCTGAATGAGTTTATCCAAACAATGTGAATTTACTCAGATCTTTTTAAAATCCCACATCTCTTGTGGTTGATAAAGCTGACTTTAGCTAAGAAGAGTTGGATCAGGGTGATTTAAATTTCACAGTGAAAATGATAAGGGCTTTACTAGAAATAATAAGCACATTCAAATACTGTCATGGGCAAACAGTGGAATGTGCAGTGAGAAATTTGGCAAGGCTAGTCTTTTTCAGTGTTGATTTAATGAAGTAATGGATAGTAAAATAGAAAAAAAAAGAGACTTGCATTCAGAGGTAAACTTATGTTAATTCCATATCAGTAGTTTTATAAAGCTTTATTCATTAAAAAGCAGCATTAATACTCTAATAACTTTTAAAATGTCACGCTGTTTAAAAACAACAAAAACCTCAAACCAACCCACCAGCCAGGGAAGAAGAGTCGTCTCTTTTGGCAGCTCTCTACAAAGTGGCTGAGTGATACCCTATTATTGTCAGGAACCACACGTCAGTTTTTGAGCCTGAGAATGACTTGTGTTTCAGGGGGAAAAAACAGAAAAAAATTTAAAAGCTCATACCCATTTAAGCTCCAGGGCAAACAATAATTGTCCCCAGTTTAAAATCGTTTTGAACATTTGCTTGTTGATTTAAAGAACACAGAGTCTCACCTTTCTCATTCAAATGGTGCCCGGAATCTGCGCAGCCCCAATTGCAGAGGAAGGCTTGTCTGGAGATATTACATTTGCAGGACCAAAGGATCTGTGAATCCAGAGTGCTTTTGAGTGATGAAGGCTGTTTTGGCCATGGCTGTGGAACAGGGCAGGGAGAAGGGCAGGAGAGGGGCAGGAGCAGCCAGGAGAAGACCAACTTATTTTTCTAGGCACTCTTTCAGATGCCTTATTCCCTTCATTAACAGGGTTTGTGTACGGCGGGGAACTGGCATGCAGAATTAGTGTGGTCTGATGAGGGAGGCATTTGGAAAAAAAAAAAAAAGGCAAATCGCTTTCAAGAAGAGGCGAGGGAGAAGAAAAGGGAAGAAGCATCACTGTTGCCAAAGGGCTGGGGTTAAGAATCCCTCTGTGCAATTTAACAGTTTTTAATTCCTACATTTTAATGCCTTGCAGGCCATTGTGTCAGTCTGCTTTAGCTCCTTGGAGGAGCCATCTCAGCGCTGCCAAGTGGATTATCTCCCGGAGGGGCGGCGGGCTCCCCCCGCTCGGGGCTGCCCCGCATCCCTCCCCGCGGGCGCTCCTCGCTGCCCTGCCCTGCCCTGCCGTGCGCTCCCGAGCGGCCGCGCCCAGCGCTACTGACAGTCTCTAAGTGGGATACGCTTTGTGTTTCACACGTGCCCCTCTGATCTTCCTTTTCCTCTTTTTTTTTTTTTTTTCCCCACTTGAGGAAGGTGGTAAAAATCTAATAGAAGGCTTCCTTCCATCAGCGCAGCGGAGAAGTGGTCATTAGCAGACACGGAGAGATCAATATTCCTGCCCAACCTTTCTGGTTGCAGTTCCAGTCGGTAATTATATGGCTGTTATAAACCCATGAATATCGTGTATAAGGAAAAACTAATCTCTTCAAAACAGCTTATTTCCATAGTTAATGACCGGAGAACTACAACTGACTTAGTCACTGACAACTTCTTCGTGTTTTGGTAAACAGGTTTTGTAGGAATAAAATTATTCTAAGGTTAAAAGCAAGAACAAGAACAAAACAAACAAAAAAACCCCCAAAACCTTATGAGGTAAAATTCCCCCATCCACCATCACACACATATTTCCTGCATTTGGCTCATTACTGGACAAGTATGTCCTTTAAGATCCAGAGATTAATGAGCCATTTTACGAGACTAATACATTTTAAATTTTAACACTGGAGTTTGCATATATAATTGTACAATTATACGTTCGTTTAGATTTTTTAAAGATAACTAATCACAGGTGACTAGAACTGTGTGAAAAGGCGGAATTTATGTTTCTCCTGCTGTAGGAGTACTAAATCATGCAGGAATTGAAATTGTTTTCCATATGACAGATAGCTCAGGCAAGATTAGTCAGTCACTGTTTCAGATATAATGCTTTTTTTATTATGCATACTTGATGTGGGACTATTATATTTGTAACATATATTTCTGCATGCAGCAAATTAACTATTATGTAATGCAAGCACCAAGAAAGAATATCATTAGTTCTTGCTATCCCGCAGTTTTGAGCAGCTGGTGAAATATATACCAGTCATCCAACAGCTAGCTTCATGTTAACATGTATAACAAAGCCTGAACGATTCCTGTTTGACAGAACTTTACCATGTAGTAATAAATAAGGCTGAATTATTGATGGTGAATAACTGCTAATATTATTATGACCTCAATTAAGTGCTTTTTTTCAGACACATTAGCAACAAAAGGTCTTCTCTTTGCTCATTGCTGGTTTTTTCAAGTTCCACTTTGCATTAAAATCGAATTGATCAAACCTATTTGCCATTTCGCTGTAAGTGGGTAACCATAATGGGTAATCTATCAGCATGGTGCTCCCCTTAAAGCTATTAACACCTTTTGTTGTTTTACTCAAGTTTCTAAACGTGCTGAGAGGTTCAAAAAGGCAAACCCTACAATCTGTTAGGATTGCACAGAGCTGTGACTTGTGGCACTCTTTTAATTACCATACTTTTTTAACTCTACGGTTAAATACTGATATTTCTGACACTAAGTAAGTCTTTATTTACTTATGAAGCTGTGAGACAGCTAAATTAAAGCTGATTAGCAAGATGGCAGCTCTGCTGCTTGCAGCTGAGGTGAGTAGAGCTGCAGCATGGCACCTCCCCTCAGCTCGCTGCTTGACTCTTAGTCACTGGGGTTGAGATCACTCAGCAGCAAGACAAATAAAGGGAGCTTAGAGTTTTTTACCCTTTGGCAAATTGGCAAATTGTGTTAGTTACATGGATGTGTGTGTACAGTGTGGAGCAGTCTGTTTGCGAGGGAGCTTTATAAAAGGCAGAAGGAGTTAATTTTTGGGGACAGGCTGTGTAGTGTGCATGCTTGGGGAGTTGTGGGACTACACTCATTAGAAAAGTGAAGAGCTCATGAAATAATCAGAGGAAGACTGAATAAACTGGAGCATACAAATATGGACCAGCTGTCTCAGAAAGATTGTCTCTCCTTCCACTTGAATCTTGAAGAAAGCTGCCCTTCAGTAACCATTCCTCAGGTCTGAGCATCTGGATTTTGGAGTTGCCTTACTAATATTTGTACGGAGGTCAATGGCAAAAGCTAGAGGAAGTTCCTCATTTACCTGCTCAAGTCAAGTCTAGGCTAAGAGCCCTGGTGGTATAAGGCTAATGCAATGGCCAAGTCAAAGTATGTGGTGCCTGTGTTCATCAGCACAAAACCCTGGTAAGGTTCTTGGTGAAAATCTCAACACAAAAGCCTGGACAGAACAAACAGGGGAATCCTTTATTCCTGCACATGCTCTTTTTATTTTTAGTTTCTTGTTTACTTTGTTGTTTTGGTTTTTTGTGCATGTGTGTGTGAAGGTGATGGTATTGTAGTTTGTTTTGTTTTTAATCTTTTCTGTTCCATGTCACCTCTAGTACCTTTAATGAGTGTGTCCTACGCATGGAGAAACCCAGCTGGAGACGTGCTCCCTCAATGGATTGTGTAATGGGCAGGAGCTGCTGTCAGCCCAGAGCAGAGGCTCCTGTTCCACTGTGGGTTCAGGAGAAGTGGGAGCACCTCGGTGGTGCATGGGTATTTGGTCGGAGAGCAGTTTGGTGAGAGCCGGTGTTCCATAGCAGGCAGGGGAGAATGTCCCTGCCTAGCACTCGAAATGCAGCCTTGGGACCGTGCAAGCCTGGTGCCTGTGACACCTCATGAAAGGGCGAGAGCCTCGTGAGTTCATCCATCACTATTCTTACATCAAATTCACTCGATTGCAGTGTCATGAGTGAAGACAGAGATCCCAGTTTATTGCTGATACAAGAAGAGTCAATGGTACTGATTTAAGCCAGGTTACACCTTTTATGACACTCACATCAGCAGTGGTTTGGGCCCTTTTGCTTCTACTTAGAGTGAGTCAAAAGCAGGGTGAAATGTAGAAATATTTGTGTTGGCTTCAAAACATGATTGAAGATAAATTACTGTTAAGCTCCATTTCTGTCTAGTTGTTGATACATGTAATATGGCAAATTAATTAAGAGCTTATGCTCACAATATATAGGGATTTCAATTGTTTTAAAGTGGTAGTTAGTCTTTCAGCAGCTAGAGGATACACACGCCTGAGTTATTCTAGTAGATCAGTGCTTCCAGAAGCATATGTTTAGCTTACCACACTTGCAGTTTCTTCATGTCAATCACCTTTTGTGCATTTTTATTGTGCGTTGAACAAACCAAAACTGTCCTCTGCCCATTTTATGAGTGTCATGCAAAGCAGGGAATGAAGTGGGTTGATGACAGCTCATCCATCTCACTGTTTTTGAAAGGGATTCTCCTACTGGACATCATGCAGAGCAGTGCTTTTTTGAAGCCCACCCACCTAGTACTATTCCCCCTTCAGATGTGATTGTATTTCCCTAAGGCACTTCTTGGAGTGGTAAATGTGCATCATCAAACAGAAGATTTCTTAATGTTATATATAGTGATGTTGACTTTCCTGATGCTTCAGTTGCTGTTGTCTTAATGTAGGCTCTCGCTCGTATGTCAGCTGGAAACAAAAATCAATAAGCAATGAGAATGGGAGTGAAGGGAAAAGAAAGAAACAAAATGATGAACAAGAATTCGGTATCTTCCCTCATAAACTTTTTTCACCTGGTGTGTTTTACTATTTCCCAGGATCTCAGATCCCCGCAGTCTCTCAGAGTCTCAGAACTCTTCTCATTTCATGAAGAAGGAAACTAAGGCACAGTGGGCAGAAGGTGCTCCAGCTCCTCAGATTTACCTCCAATAAGCTGAAACAATTTGTTCAAGGGCACTCAGAATCCGGGTAATTATTCATGTCAACCAACTCCTTGTTCCCAAACCATCTGTGCCCAGGCTTCCCAGGCCTATGTGTTTTTGAGAGTGTGACACACATATTTAGTCAGCTGGCAATTTTAAAGAAAGAAACATGTTATTTAAGAAAAATATCAGAGGTGTTTAGGATGCTCTTGATGCTGGCTGCTCACGTCGTTTGCCGTGTCTGGGTGTGTGAGGTGGGCAGAGTTTCGTTCTCCCAGCAGCGGCCGAGCCGCAGCGCTCCGGGCATCCGCACCGCCGGGCCGGGCGGGAGGGACGGGCAGCGCCTGGAAATGCCCGAAAAAAGCGCCGAAAGCCCGCTCGGACAGTGCAGACAGGGAGGGAATCTTTGGTGAAAGCACCGAGGAAGCCACAGCTGTGATTGAGCGCTGGTCCCTTCAGTCCCCACTTCTCCGGTCACCGCTCCCTAATGCGGTATTGTTTACTCGCAATTAAACTCCTTACCGTCAATTCCTCTCCCTGACGCTGAATTGGTGGCAGGGCCCCGGCTGGCAGAGCGCAGCAGACGCGCTGTGCACGCTGCTGTGAGCAGGGCTGGGCGGGCAGCAGCTCCGGCCCCGCCCGGCCGCGGGGCTGCGGCGTGGGAAGCGCTGATCCTTGTCAGCCCGAATTTCACACCGGAGATAACAAACGCTTGGGAGCCAGGCGCTGCTCGGAGGAGATAAACACATTTTCCCCCATTAATTAAAACGTATCTGTAAATTTAAGCGGAGATGGTGGCTGTAATAAGTTTTGAACCGGTGACAAATGTCAGCAGCAAAAGGCCCGAGATAAGACCGTGTCAGGTCCCTGTGCGACGATATGTGTGTGCCTTCACCCCAGCAAGCTGGAGCATCACACGGGTCAGGGCTTGTGGCTGACACCCGGCAGTTCCAGTAACCTGTAACAGAGCTTCTGGGGAAGGAGAGAATGCCCTACTATAAGTGTGGTTTGTGCCCATCTCATAGGAAAGTTGGGGGCTTTCAGTGATTTTGAATATTTGGTATTTCCCTAAACTTCTCTCTTGATTCTTTGGCCTCAAAGAAAGTACTTCAATACAACCTGTGTATATTGGTGTGTCCAACATACCTATTCCAAAACTGATGTTAGCCTCTAGAATATGTGCGGATTTCTTTATAAACTTCCTTTGTTCTCCCTCAGCCCTTTGCTGGTCAAATCAGAGACACTGTAGGCAAGTATTTGAAGCATCCCTAACCTATTCTGTGTGGCATGTAATTATTTCTGGTACAGTGTGTGGGTGTGTTTTATGTTAAACACAAGAATGTTAAAGAAAATTGGGAAGAAAACATTGGCAGTGGGATTCCATTCCTTGCTGGAGGTGGACACCAGAAGTGGTTAGAAGTGCCTGGTCTTGACTCAGTCAACACTGGAATTGCCTTGTAGCTTTTTTAGAATGTTCCCATTCTCTTCATCAAGGTATGTGATATATTATTTAGGTCCAGTTTTGCTAACTGGATTGCAGCTGTGGGATTCGGGGTGGAAGCTGTTTCTGGCCCAGCTGTCCCCATAGCTCTAATGCTGCAATATTTTCTCCTTGCAGTGAAAGAACAGAGACAGGGATATGCCTAGGAATGCACATCCAGCTTCTCCTCAGAAAAAAAAAGGTATCTTTCCTTCTTCCTTTATCATTCCTAGTGAACTTGCCAGAAATGTTTACCATGGAGGTAGATTTGTATCTTTCATGATAAAGACCATCTCATCCAGCTAAGTGCTGAGGATTTAAAGACTTTTGGACACTCCAGAGTTGTTCTTTGTTTAAAGCAGTGACTGAAACAAACGGGCAGGTCTGCTGGTCCCCATTTGGATCTGTGGGCCACCCATTCTGGTAGTACAGAGATATGGTTTAATTTGAATTTCTGAGTATTTGTGTACCAAAACAGGAACTCCATCTCTAGTTCTTTGGCTTAAGGCTCTGTGACCAGGTCTTTAGGACTTATCTGATTGTTTATTAGGTATGAAGTCTTGCTTTGCTGATTGGGTTTTTTTCTGGTTTGTTTATAGTCTCACCTCCTATGTGACTATAGGAGGTACTCAAGAGAGCAAATCCTGTAAGCTGCAAGCCTTTTCTGATGGGTGGTTTTATGAGGCATCAGTACAAAAGGTGGCAAAAAAAAAAAAAAAAAAAAAAAAATTAAAACAGTATACATTTAGAATCCCTAAATTCCCCTAGATGTTGGTGGGAATCAAGTGGTCATTCTTAACATTAGATTTATTTTACTTTTTTTTTTTCTTATATTGGATTAGCTTCTGTTACACAGTAGTTATCTAAAATATTATTACATAATTTGATAGTCTTTTCAGTTCAAAACATTAATAAAGTTAGTATATCAATTATTTAAATCTAACTGCATTAATGATTCAAAATGAACACGTTATTTGATCAAGTTCCTTATTTCTGTAATTGCAGTATATCCACAACCATGTTCAAACGTCTTTAAATGTATTACTAGACAAACATATTGTGCATATTTTTGTCACAGAATTGATCATAATGTTGAAACTTTTATCTGGAACATAGGTGGCTTATTTCAGACTGTCTAAATAAATCAAAATATAGTGTGCCTTTTCTTGTAAGGCAAGTCTTATAAATACTGCACAAATTTAAAATCTGGTTCCAATAATTGGTTGTGTTGTACTGATTTCCCTTTTAAATTCACTTTTGGTGAAAAAGAGTAAACAACTACTTATTTTTCCACTCACTCTCAATCGGTTTCAGTTTTTCAAAAATGTGTAAAGATCACATGAAAGGAGTAAGGTGCTTGCCTTGCTGTCCTGGAGCCTTATGTCATGTGTAACTTCTGCTCTACAAGTTGTCTTTTCATTCACTTTCAAATCAAAGACAGAGAATGAGGTGCAGTGCAGGGGCCCCCTGTGCTGTGTCAGTTCACTAAACCCCAGCCTGTGGTTTAAAGTAAGTAAGGTATTCACTAATTTTAGTTTCTGTAGAGCTCCTAGGATGATCACTGGCCTGTTGTAGATTCTTAGGGGTTGTATCCGTTTTGAAAACACCTCCTCTCTCTTCCTAAGTGTATTACACTGAGACAGCAAACATTTATAGACCACTGCCCACCAGTTCCTGTCTCTTAACATGATGTTCATGATGTTTCGTATTTTTATAAGTTTATGATCAGTCACCCAAAAAAAGTGACACCACCAGCTTTCCCTGCCTGGGAAGTTGACAGTGTGCACTACACACTTGTCCCTTGGTGATGTATTCAGCAATGCAGTGATACTATTTGTTTTAAGGCTATCTGTGCGACTTAGCAACCCAAGTGACATTTCCTAAAGTGACCTTAGAAGGAGATGCTCGGTGAGGGGCATCACCCCAAAGGCCAGAGCTCCTGAGCAGCTGCTGCCAGCTGTGCCCGCGCCGGGCACTGCCATGGAATGCCAGGATCTGCCCCCATGGGACGCGGGCAGCAAAGCCACTGCTGTGTCAGCCCCTCTTTGCTGCGGGAGAATCACGGGACATTAATCCTTTTGAAATGCCCTGGCTAATTCCTGCGGTTTTGTTCCTGTGAGCTCCGGGTTTCTCCTCCCTCGAAGCCTACAGATTTTATTAGGTATTTTAAGTGGCTACACCTGCAGTTTTAAATGACTAACACAAATGTTGTAATGGTGGCCATCAGTCAAAGAAAAAGTTCAGAGTTCAAAGGTCGGTCTTTTGTAACTGGCGAGGAAGAGGTAGTGAATAATAGCTTGTTAATGTTATTTACCTCATTCAGCTGAAAAACTTTCTGTTGTGTAAAGACATTTACGTGGGCAATACTGGGCATTGTCATTTGAATAGGGGTTAAATTATTCTGTTTTGTCATTAAGTGATCCTTGATTGGCAATCCATTACACAATGGGTGATCATTAAGGAAAGGCCATAAAACTGTTACACCATTTAAGGTTGAATGGTGAATGAAGCCAGATATCTCCAAGACCCGTCGTCCCCCCAACCCCCAGACTACAGCTGCTGGAGAAGCAATTTAAAGCAGAAAGGACTTGGAACAATTGGAACAGTCACTTATTCCCTAATTTTGTTTTGAAAATATTTACACTGAGGTGAACAGTAGCTAAGCCTACTTATGGCTACCTAGAGTGTGTTTAGTATTGTCAGGTCTCCTGATGTTATTGTATCAGGGTAAGCATGAGCAAGGTTGCTCTGTTTAAAACAGTCTGGGTACTGAGACTGTACCAGAACATTAGTCTTACAAATGAAAACAAACCCTGGTATATTAATTTCAGAGAAATTATGAAAATTAGGCAGAAACCCAAATCAAAGAACTTGAGAACTGCCTGACACAGAAGGAAGTGCAACTTACTTGGTGAAATTGCCTCCAAATCCAGATGTTAATGGTGCTCCAGGCCTGAGCCATGGCTTTTGTGGGCCCTAGGCTGATGGCTGCTAATCAGGCCCAGATGTTTTCAACCCTCAGTTTTCTGTCAAGGGACATGACAGGCTTTTTGGTCTACTGTAAATCACTTCAATTACTGCAATGGTTAAGGTAGGCCAGAGCCAAGGTTGTTCAGCACATACTTACCAGGCACCAGTTCTGCTGTGCTTGGACCTGTGTAAGTGGGGCTCCTGTGCTCCTCTGTCCCCACTATGGCCCTGGCTCCTGTCCAGCCTCCCTGACCTATCTCATCCCACTGGAGGAGCAGGGAGACACAGGGTAGGAACATGTGGCTCAGACAGGACAGCTCTGGTCTTGACTAGCATCAAGTTAAGCTGTCATAGGACCAACACGAGGAAGTTCTCATGCTGTAGCAAACTGATGGCTTCCAGCCAGTTTTACCTGACTTTACCATCCCCAGCCTTTGCAGGTACAGTGCCCTGGGTGACCCCTGGGGACTGGGTTTTCCAGCAGCTGTCCTGCTAGTTTCACCCATGCTCTTGGGAATGGTGATTTTTCCATTACTCAAAAGCCAACGTAGCATTTAACTAAAACTGCAGAGCTAATTAACTGCTTAGTTATTTGTCCTTGCTTCTTTATATTCCAATTACAATTGTGGCTCAACCCACTTGAGAAAGAGCCTGTTACGTGGCCTGCAAAGAGACTTATTTTTTCAACTACAATTAAAGACAGGATTCTTTCCCAGTAATTAAAGATGTGCTGCTGCAAGCTGTGAAAGCAGGCTATAAACAGTCCACTGTGTGCTGGGGAAACCGTGAGCTGAGGCAGGCTGTGCCTGAGCTTTTCAAACCCCCAGATGCAGAGTTAGACACCCAGTCTGCAGACACTCACTCCTTTGCTTGGCTTGGAGGGATCCATTGTCTTCAGGGCCTTTGGAGAGTATCATGGTGACAAGTGTATGAGATCAGATGTTGTGCTGTAAATCTGCCTTTAAAAGGGGAAAAAAGAAAGGAAATAGGAAAACATCCATGTTTTTACATTGAAGTTCCAGTCTAACAATAGTCAAAGATGTTTTGAATAGCAACAGACAAAGCTGTTTTAATACATTCTGTGTATTTTCCAACATCTGAATTTCTCTTTAAACTTGTACTAGGTAAATGTTACTCAGTTGCCCTTTTAGAAAACAACAATTTGACTTTTTTCCCCTCTTTGTATTCTGACAAATATTGGTCTTGATGAGTGTTAAGGGAGTAAAAACGCTAAACATCAAAGTGCTCATTATCAACCAGCCAGCTGCACTCGCCCCTGCACCTCCTCATCACACAAAAACCTGATCTTTTCTGTGGGGACCATCTCCCCCAGAGACACAGAACAAGTTCTTCTCTATGCTAACAGTGCACAACATTGTCAAATGATGTGTAATGATTTTATAATGTGAACTAATGCCACTAGGGACTGAACTGAGACTTCTGATTTCATTACACTCAGTGCTGAGACTGGTTTGGAATATGAATTTGGGGCAAAGATAAAAGGCTATGTTGGTGTCCTTTACCTATCAACCCACTACCAGTAGTACTTGATATGGATCCAGACAAGGATCCCACCTCATGTATCTCAGGAAAAAATATTTGTGATTTACGTGTGTTTCTATCAAACATCATGAGTGCTAAAAAGTACTTTTTACATCTTTGTGCCGTGATTGAAATCTTAGCATAAGTCAGAAGAAACTTCATTTCTGTGTCACAATCAGCCCGTGGCTGGCCAAGATGATGTTCCTAAAAGCTGCTGTTGGCTAACATTGGTCTGCAGTTTTTGTATTTTAACACTTAAAGGTGAGATCTTGTTCTTTGAGTTTGTTTGTAATTAAAATAGATGTAGTAGTTAACCTTTAAATTATAAGTAGCTCCAGAAACATAAAGGCAATACACTGTGCACTAGATTTATGATCTATTTTGTTGAACTGAATAAAACCTTTTTATACAGTGACAGAAACATAACTAGAGCAGCAAATGGTGCTCCTTTACCTATTATTATCTGCGTTACCGTGAAGCCTAGGATACCTGTCTGATTTAAGTTATTTCATTTTTCTGTGTCCTAGGAGACTGTGAAAAATAGAAAAAATGCCATAACATTTTTCTCCAGAATGGATAATATGGGAATTAGCTTCCTTTTTCATTCTGATGTAAGGTAAAAAAAAAAAACCAACCCAGGCTTTCAGTCAAATTCTCATCTACTGTAAGTATGTCTGGTTCTATTGTTTTCAAGACAGTTTATCCCATTTGTACCAGCAGAAAATGTAGGCCATGCTAGTGACAGCAGGGAGATGAACACTCTGAGTCTCCAGCTAATTTTCAAATGTAATCTACCTGCTAATGTGTGATATGGGAACTAAGTGTCCTTTATATACTCTTAAAGCACTTCTGATGCAAGAGGGATAGAAACTAATCCACCTTCAAAGGTAATTATATTGGGAATTACACTACTTCATGCAGTAAACTGTATTCAGTACCCTGCCCTTTTTTTTCCAGCTCTACACCATTGCCCTTATTTTAGATATGAGTAAGAGTTAATCATAAGTCAATTAAATTCAATATGTGAAATGGAAAAGAGAATCCTTGCAAAGATGTAAAAGCATCTAAAATATAAGTGGTGATTAAGCTTGTTTCCTCTTGTGCTTATTCATACTGGACAAATGATTTACTTTCATCATCTAATATATTTAAGCTATCTTGGTTGTAGGGGTCACAGCCACTGTGAGATGGGAGGAAAGACAATACTAATCAAAAGTAAACCATGCCACTTTTTTTCTCTAGCGCCGCTAATCTTAATTGAATCAATCTCGTGGCATATGTTGACAGTGAAAGATTACTCGAACCTGGGAGGCCAAGCTGGACAGAGCTTCCAGAATAAATAATAAAAAAAAAATCTTCCTTAATCATTAATTTGTTCATTCACTCCCATTTGCTTCCATTCTTCAATGTCTTAGAAGACGTACCCCATGCAACCTTCCTCTTTAGCAATCATTTCCAAGTGTTCCTCCCAATAAGCTCATGTGCTTTTGAAGAAACTAATTTGCCTGAGATGAATACAGCAGAGATGCTTTTTTTTAAAAAGAGAAATGTAGTTGGATTTTATAGAATTGAGCATTTTGTGAAAAAGGATAGTATTTCTAATGAATTGCAACAAAACCAAGTTAATTTTGGAACTGAAATATGTCTTGTTAGAGAATATTAAGTAAATCCTTCTTGGCCTAGTATGGAGTTGAGGTGTGGTTTATAACATATTCATGGATTCACAATAGCCCTAGTCCTGTGAAAATAAGGCAGAGAGGTGAAAATCCTTTGAAGTTCATGGAAAAACTAGAGAACTTTGTGCAGGCATCCTAAGGATTCCACAGAGCTGTGATCATAACAACCAATAAATATTCTATCAGATTAACTTTTCCTCCAGGATTTTACTGAATTTGGTACTGTTTGAATGCTACTGTTGACTGTTATTTTAATTTTATTATTATTTTTTTGCCACTGAATAAGAAGACTACCTGCATATTTGTGCCTCCTTCTCCAGTTACCCAGAACTATATATATACTGCATTATAGGTTCATCAACGTTGCAAAGTTACTTAAATAAATTTGCTAATTCATAAGATTGAGGAAAATATATAATGGATGAGTTGGGATTTCTGATCAGGCCTTCATATCTGCAAATGTTTGTGTTTGCAGAATTATGAATGTGAAAATCTTAAAAACCTAAGACCTGGAAATGAAGTCTGAAAGGATAGAAGTATCCTTGCAGAATCAGGACCTTTAAGGCTACATTAAAGTCTCTCTAGAGATAAGACTAGATTAAATATATTCCTTCTAACAAATAATTTTAATTAAATAATGTTGGTAGGTGTGAAGTTAAGGTTTTGATGAACAACACTGTTCATATTTTGTGTAACCCGTTATGAGCTCATATAATTTAAAACCTTGCTATATTGTGCATTGATAAGACTCGTATACAATTAGATGGTATTTGATGATGAAAAGCTGGTTTACTGGTGAGGTGCAATAAAACCTCTAAAATAATAGCAAAACCTTGCTAGAGATGTAATGGTTTGTGCTGAGCATATATTGTCTACACAAAATTTAAATATAAGAGTGTGCAAATAGCATCCACTTATTTTCCCAATACATTTATTTTGTTACAAAGTAACTCAATTTTATTATTCCATTGGATTTGCGTATGTGCAAGAATGAATCCCTTAACAGACATAGACGTTCAGGTCATTTCTCAGGGGTTGATTGCACTTTGTAACTTGAACTTCTTCCCAAAGCAAGGAAGTCACTTTTACCTTCTTATTCTGGCATTGAAAAAACAGATCAAATATATTTCTCAAAAAATGAAAAATCCTTTGTTTTAGTAGCCTAAGTCAATGTCACTTACAAAACTACCCAAGAAATTAAATGGGAACCCCCAAACCTTTCAAATGGCAAACAATTTAATCCATATTTAAAATCAAGAGAGCGTATTTGGTAAAGTTCCTGCCTCAAGCCTACCCTCTTTAAAAGCACCGTCTTGTTTTATTTTGATGTATATCTTTATAGTAGAATAATTAGCATTTTACAAATCCGTGATGGTGAAGTTGTTCATGTTATTGTGAGGGCAATAAATCCACATGCACTTAGTTTTGTATTATAGAGATCATTTAACTGAGTGCAATTTTAACATTTTGATGACAGTTTTAGGATCCTACCAAGCAGTGATAAAGCTCACAGTTATACTATGTGATAATTCTGCCTTTCATTATGATGCAGTTTCTCCATACTAAATCAGGCCAAGATGCAAGCTATTACCCCTGGGCAAAATTCATTCATTATGCATGTACGTTATTCCTGAAATTATTGATAACACTTTTCATAATAGTTCTTTTTCATTAATTAACTTTTGCAGCTATATTAGTATTTACGATATGTTTATTAGTCTTGAGTTTTCCTTGAATAATAAATACAATCTCAGAGCCTCTTATAGTTTCTTAAAATTGAAAGCTCTTGTCAGTGTTGATGCTGAAGGCCACAGTGTAGTTGTGAAACACTGAATTAAGCTGTGTTTAAGGAAAGCATTAGAAAGAGGGTTACAAAAAAGAAATTTTAGAAATTAGTCTTTAGCTGCAGTTAAAGTCATGACTGAGAAACCTTTGTTTGCTATAAGGAAAGTAAGAAATGGAGCTACTGAAGCTGATTACATTTCATGAGTGTAAACTTGGTACTAGGTTTGTCATCTTCCCTTATGCAAAGTGTGCAGGTATTGCCTGATCAGAGAGAGAAGTCAGGGGCTGGAACCCTCATCAGCTGGAATTTCAGCAAGGCACAAGCTGGGCTTTGCTGCCAGAAAGGCTCATTTGCAACACAGGAATTTAAGGCCCAGGTTATACTTTTAATGGTGTCTTAGTCAGTTCTGAGGACATAAGGAGATGAGTGAAAATTCATCAGTAATATATTTTCTTACCTGCTCTTTTATTGTCTTACTCTGGAGATCATTGTGGTGTATAAGATAAACTACATTGGAAACCAGCAGTTTTCAGGTGAATCTCACTACCTCTTTCTCTTTGGCAGATGTTACATATAAGATGATGCCACTTGGCCTTGTGAAGCCTGGCTACAAGAGAGGCAGCTCAATAGCATAAGAGGCAGCGTGGCATAGGAGGGGGTTTCTGAATTAGTGGGTCTGGATAGAGCCCAGGATACATCCTGTACATTCACAAGGCATTTCTTGTGTGGTGTGTGAAGCCAGACCTGAGCTGAGGACAGGGAGGTGCAGTGCAGCAGCTTGTGGGACTAAAGGAGTTACACATCACCTTTATTCTCCTGGAACCAGTAGCCATTCCAGCACCAACTTCTCTATGTCCTACAAGATGCCTTTGTCCTACAAGATGCCTTTATCTGTTCCCAGCATGCCATATTTTGGTCTGGATTTATCTTCACTTATTTTCAAGGACTTTCTATGACTATAGGGACAGCCTAAGGCAACCAAGTTCACCATGTAGGGAGCCAGCTGAGAGTGTGCATCTGAACTCTTTCCTTAGTCTACTTTCTTTCCTCCTGGTCAGGGATGTGTTTGAAATGAGACAAAGGTGGGAAAAGAGCTGGCAGGGTTGCAAGAAGAGACATTTTCTCTCACTAGCTGAATGGCTTTTACACCTGCTTCACATTCAAGGGCAAGAGTAAATATGAGTGGAATTGAAAGTCATCCCTCAGCAGGTCCCTGTATTTCCTGTATCTCATGTCTATTTTTAACAAGACGCAAAACAGTTGATGTAAGATCAAGCAGAAATAGTCAGTGTTACCCCAGATAATCAAATAAAACCAGGAGAAGGTCTAGTATTCATTAGACATTTTGTTATCTTCCAACTGTATGAAGTGCTTTCTTTGGGGAATAACTTCAGAGGCTGGATTTTCATGGTTCGCTAACTGTAATAAATAAATCTGAATAAATCCAAACTTCAGTGCCAAGGACTGAATCAAACCCTCTTATTTTTATAGTGAAAATATCCTGGCATTAAAAGGCTTAGCATGTTGGGCTGTTCTGTTTAACAATGAGATGAAAAAATGGTGCAGATGACTGTAGTGGCAACTGAAAAATACTAGAACTCTTTAGGTTTTCTTAAGGAGGTGGTTTGAAGTTGCATGGTCAGACTTTTTCTTCTCATGACTAATCCACTCTCCTGTGACCTATCTTTAGTTTGATATTGAATCAGGAACAAGAACTGGAGCTTCAGCTGACCCCAAACATTTAGTTACATTAATCACAGGGCATTTTTGGACTCTGAGCATACTGAATGAAAGACACTTTCTTTGCAAGACATTGATCAAACAGTCTATAGGTATCACTACATCGAGGCACATTAATCATCTGGTGCATTATCAGTTCCACCAGGAGAATATGTAAATGTGATTCCTGTCAATGATAAGGGAAAGCAGAATTTATTTTTAAAAGTGGTCCTTCTGGAACTGTTGATATAATCTTACCTAAGACAATAGGTTGTAAAGATACATTTCAGCAGAACTGCCAATGAACATAAAGAACAAGCAAATTAAAGCTACAAAAAAAAAAAAAGAAAAAGAAAAAGATAGTGGCTATACTTCACTCACTTGCAGAAATTGCTGTTCCACAACATTGTGGAGACTTTTTCTGCTTAATAAAACAGGGCAGTTTTCTGAAAACTCTTATAATTGTTTTGTAACCACAAAAAGCTTTATTTAAGAGTGATGCTATTCTCTTCTATGCTCCAGTGCTCTTGCCCTAGAATACACCTGTGATACACTTGCCTCGTGGCTGAGGATGTGATGCTCATACTGACTGTGAAACTCTGAGGCAATGCCTCACCTTCACAGATGGCTCACCTTCACTCATATTAATGGGGCTGCCTGGCTGAGGCTTGCAATGTGCATCTTGCTGAAAGCATTTTTGCATAGATCTTCTTATATAATTGATCAATTTATTCTATTTTTACTTTTTTCTTTCTTCCTTACTTTTAAACCTATGCCAAATTAGTACCTGCAAATATTCATTCTGTCAGTGTTGGGGGTGTGAGGACACATTTCAGGCAAAAGTATTTTTTGAAGTCATATCTGAGAGAATTAGAGACCTAGGGCAGGGAAATTAGTAGAGATTAAATATATAAAATGGTCATATAATTTCTTCTTCTTGTCTCCTTAGTGTTCTTTTCTACTTTCCTGCATCTTTGGACCACAAAAGTGGAACAAGGAGTCCTTTGGGAAGGCAGGAGGACTTGTCTGTAAAGGGTATGGCTTTCTCTGGCTTTTGGTCCCTGAAGGCTGGAAGAAATGGAAGAAAATGCAGTGCAGTCTGTCTGCAAAGGCTGAGGACAGAGTTTGCTTTAGGTCTAATCTTGGCTCTGTCCAAGTCAGGAGGAAGTTCTGCAACAGTGCAGGATCATAAAAGATTTTAGGAATTTTTAAACAGTTGAACGGAAAATGGGCTAAATTCTGACATTTTGGGGGAATAGGGCTAAAAAGTATTTTTGAGGGATTAGGGTTATAAAGCCATGTAATTAATGCCTCCTCATGTGGTAACTGAGATAAGATCCATGGGGATCTGGTTTTCTCTCCTTACAGTACAGAATTTGGCTCTCTCTAATGGTCAGCATTATGGTTCTCATTTAAATGTGGAAGAGTTAGGAAAAGTTGAATGCAATTGCAATATGGCTGTATAAACACAGACATGATTAACTGCATATGCACAATGCTGCCTGGCAAGCTAGCAGAGAAAACAAACTACAATTTCTGTACATGCAAAAAAGGTCTTTGAATGTCCCTCCATTTGTATGTTTAATACTACTTGTCATCATATTGCAACAGTGTGCCCTTCATAATTATGTTTACATATTCTTGTATTTTTTTTTCCAAGGTCAGAGGATTATGTCTGCACATTTCAATAATTAGTTGTACAGTGTATAGTAAGTGTCTTATGGATTCCCTTTATCATATCTCTGCACTGTTGAGCAAAATCATAACAGAGTTCTTAAGTGAAAGTTCTTGTTTAAATGCAGGATTTTTGTAAACATGTCCCCAGCTCCCGCTGACTGTAGTAGAGAAGATGCCACTGTGTCCTTGGGATGCTCAGTATGTAGCTGCACCTGCACAAATAATGCTGTTAATGGTAATTTAATATGAAGCTTTAAAAGTTTTAGGTTTACTTTTTAAAGAGAAGAGAACAGATACAATATTTCTGGTTTTCATTGTGCCTTGTATTTCTCAAAGACCTTTCAGGAAAAGACAGGCTGCTGATATTCTTCCTGTGTCCTCTTCTGCTCCTCTAGAGCATATAATGGAAGTTAGATGTTATTAATGCAGGAAATAATGTAGGCTTTCAATGTACCATGCACATACTTAAAACAGTAAAAGAAACTCAGAACTTGCTTATGAAAGAGAATAAACTATCTGGTCTAGACTGGTGTATAACATGTGCCACGTATCTCAAACTGGGTCACAGAAAGCTTTAGGAATCTGCAGGCTCATCACTGTGGATGAACATGTGCCAGTTGAAGTCTTCAGGGAAACCAGAGAGAAGAAATGACCAGGAGATCACAGGTTTTCTTGATCAAGAATGAAAACTTACAGTGCCACTGCCTAGTGGTGGTGGTAGACTTCTATCCACAGAGCTCGGGACTTCAAGGCTGTCTGGAGAGGCAGGCACCCAGGAGGAGCCCAGAAGCTGCTCCTGACAACATTCCCAGGGTGGCAGAGGACACTGCTTCGTGGGCAGAGAGGGCCCAGGGCAAAAACCAACCCAGCACTTTTGATTGCTAGTGAGAGCTGGAAATTACAAGCCTAGTGACTTCACCCATTGCACATATTTCTCTCTTCCTTGCCCTTGCCCTCTAAGTTTTACACTTCTCCCTTCTCCCTCATCTTTCTTTAAATATTTCTTTTACTCTTCAACCCTACTTTCTCTTAGTTCTTGGTTGTATTACCACACTGGAGTATTTAAGAGAGTCTCTAATGAAACAGGACTTGTGCTGCCAGCAGTCATTTTTCTAAGGTGTAATCAACTAACTGATAAAAATAGTTGATTATAGCAGCAAGTTCATGCCACAGCACTAAAGAGAAGCTTAGCATTTCCATTACAACACTCATTATTGAGAAGTTTATAGCTCAGTTATTAAAAAGGTGTCATGAAATTTGACATTTGTAATTACAGCACAGAGAAGTTTCTGAGTCCACTATTAAAAAATCTGGTTTATTTTGTTGATTTCTATTTCACTGTCATGGTCTATGGGCATAGACACAACAAATAATGAGAAAAAAAAATGCCAATACTAATGCTAATGGTAAATGGTAGAGGTGGATAAATGGTTTGTAACAGCAGAATAAAAATTGCTGCTCAGGTCTTGAAAGAGGTATCCTTAAGCAAAGTCTGAGCCACCACACAGCAGGCAAGCAGAAAGCCAGTACCACAAAACATGTCCTGGTTGCTTTGGCAGTTCTGGCCCTCAGATGGGCTGGGTGCTGTAGAGCCTGAGGTCTAGGACTAACACCAGCCTTGGACACCCACAGAGACTTCAGAAATTCCTGTAGGTGATGAGGAGCCAGCTTTAGTTCTGAAACCACCTCTGTTTGCTTTTGCCTTTGGGAAGATCTAACTCATGTCCGATGCCTTATCAATAACACTCATTGTATCACGAGAGGTTCATGCTCTGGCCTGACCCAGAGGAAACTTTCAGAAGAGGAAGAAGTTGTCTGGTTTTCTGCTTCAGACTGACCAGGTCTTTGTGGCCACTGTGTTCTGGTCTTTTCTCTTCCCTTAGAATAAATTTTGTCTTCACTAGAGGTAAATTCAGTTTATTACACACTAGGATCTTCTCTTTTAAAGCAAAAATTTCATCTGGGCATAAGAGAGTGGTGTGTAGTATCTGTGATGTGTTCAAGGTCCAGAGAACACAAATGAAATTCAGTAGATTAAATATACATTGTTAGAAAAATAATTATATTGATATAGCTTTGAAGGACAGTAAAAATAATGAGAGAAATGAAATGTAGAGGGCATACATTTTGTGTCATATATATAAATGTAACATATTAACAATTTTACTAACTTTTTGAAATTGTTTTAGTGAAGAGGCTGGATTTATATTAAGTGCCTTCCTTTGGGGTCACTACAATGGAACTATATGCAATAGTTATTCAATACTATATTCAGTAATAATATAATATTATATGTAAAAGTATATATATAATAGTTTATTTAGTAGTAATAAAATTTAGTAATAATACTATTTACTACTATATGAACTATATTCAATATTATCGCCCTAATATTTTCTTTTTTCTCCCTGTCTTCCTTTCCTTTCTAATGAAAACTCAAATGAAGAGTTCTAATGATGAGCAGACTCGTTTACTGCAACAGCACTGCTTCTATTCTTACCGATATTAGAGAAAGGCATGCAAGGATTGCCTTCTTTTCAATACATCTAAATAAGAGGTGAGCTGTTTGAAATTTTAGTGATGTCAATATCCTCTCAGGTCTGGGTATGTTCCGTTTGTTTTAACAATTGCAGACAGCTTGGTATTTGAGTTATTTCCCGGGAATTTTAATTTTTTTTTTTTTTCTTATTTATGCTTCATTCAGTCCTGGCAATATTTTAGTATTCTTTTGACATTTTACATGGAGATTCTCTTATCTGAATGTATATATTTCTCTGCATTTATGTTTTGCTAGAATGTTGCCTTATTTTTATGTACTGCTGTAGCTAATTTTAAATTTTTCTTTACTATTCTGCTGGGAGTTTTTTTGTTTGTTTGTTTGTGGTTTTTTTTTGTTTGTTTGTTTGTGTGTTTTTTCTGGGAAAGGTGGCTTTTAGAAAACAGATAGGTATTCAAAAACCTCCATTTACCATACCTGAATTGTTCTGGTTCAGGGTGAGCAAATACTAGAGAAATGTTGTTTACTTGAAATTTTCAAAGATCTACCTAAGGCAGCCACCTGAAAATATTAAAAAGGGAGGGCTGAGGTATTTATGAGAAGCATTGTGGTGGCTTTCTCCATCAGGATTATCCTAAGAGACATTGTTTATAAGTGGATTATGAGCTTCAATCGTTTTATTAGGGTTTTTCTTTCTGCACTTTAAAGCCAGGTGCGTTAGAGCTGACCCACACTTGCTGAGCAATCTGATCCCCAGATACCTGAGGAGAGTTTCACAGTGTGTTTGGTAACTGTGTCATTTGGGAATGTGAGTTCACCTTCAATTTTATGTTTGTCTTTTCTTTTAAATAGTGAAATATTTCTGGGAATAGGGTCATACATAGGAAAATCTGACCCTGATTTTCTAATGTTCCTGTTGGCTGTTGCAGACCTGAGCTCTTCACTGATTCTCTGTCTGGCCACCTTGCTGGAAGGGGTAATGCCTGCAGACATGAAGTGAGAACAGATTGCTGATGAGCTGCCTTGTGCCCTTTAGATTTCAGTTTTCTGTGGATTTAACTTGCCTGGACTGGATACAGTTGTTTGTGTGCAGACAAGATGGTTGTGTGCAAATTCCCCATTAGACTTCAATCAGAAAACCCTTTGAGGAGGCAAGAGTAGATATTCCACAGGCTTACTGTCTGAAAATGAATGGTTTGTCTGTGAGTCTGTGGCCTGTGTGCACAGTGGCTGTCCATGGATTACCCACTCCCTGCTGCCCTGCAGCACAGCCTGACAAATCCTGTGTTTTTACTGTGCCACCATGCTGAACCCTCGCTCTGCTAGCATGTTTCTGGGGCTGCAGTCTGGAGACAGAAGTCAGAAGACATTTCATTGGTTGAATGTATGTGGAATGAAAACTATTGCCATTTGAGAGCAACATCTCACAGAGGGAAGGGAGGAGGGGGGGCACAGGAGGGGTGTGTTGATTGGGACTGACATGCGCCTTAAGAACTGATGTGGCTTTCACACTTGGAAATATTCAGGACTCCATATGTTCCAAAAACCTCACTGAACAGTGCATATAACATTGCCTTTATCATTCTTTAATCTCAGTTTAATTGCTGTGGTCAAATTACCCCACACTTAATAACCCACAGCTTGGTATATTATTTAATATGGTTGACACATACTTTGTTTTAAATGTCAGTGCTGGTAAAGCCCTAGAGTTGGCAATGCTGTGTATGATAGATGGCAGAGGAGATGGATCATCTGTTCTTTGTCTGTGCTGTTGGTATGTTGGCTGCAACTTTTTCAACTGTGACACTAGACTCATGCCAAACCCAAAGCTACTGAATGGGTAATATTATCCCTTGTATCTGATGTTTTGTAGCTGATCATTCTCAATTTCTCTGGTTTTTTTTACAAGAATGTGTAATATTATATCACCCAAGTCGAAGTGGTGAACTAGTGTTCTTTCAAATGGGTTGATTTAATTATTTCAGCACCCAGTGACACCTTTGTTATTAAAGGATTTTCACAAAGCAGTACATAGTCTAATTACGAATTTACACAAGAGACCGTAACAGCATCTGCTGGGTAAATAATATACATTTGTAAAATGGTCTAGCTACTAATTTACACAGCCGATCACTGAGACACTGAAAGGCTGTGGCATTCTGTCATGTCAGCTCTCAAACACTTCCAACATTCCTGCTTCTCCTTACAACTGTTAACAAAACAGAGAGAATCAAGTAACTAAAACTCTCTTCTAGAAAAAAACAGGACTGTTTGGCATTGGTAGATTTAGCTGCTGTTTCATTCAGAGTTTTTTTCTTGTCCCCAGCTGGCAGCAGAGGCATGGGAAGTTCTATCACACATATTTTGGGGCCCACATCTATATCAGCACAAGCATGCAGGTTCAGAAGGAGGTGCACATTTTCATTCTGGATTGCTGGCTCTGCACTCTTGGTGCAAATCTGTCCTCAAACCTCTGCAGATTAACATCTCCAGAGACTATTTCCCTGCATGGGAGAGCCCAGGGTAGGAAATGCATGCCTCTGTAACTCCTGTGTCACATCCCTACAACTATGTTCAGACTTCAGCCAGGACATGCTTATCTGAAAGATCTTTGCCTGCAATCTTAGTTCCTTGCAGCTATAAAAGTTTGGTGCCAGTTGCAGCAAGTCAGGGGCTGCACTGACTTGTTCTGTGAAGACTGATTGGTCTGAGATCTGCAGATATAAATGCAGTTCACTCATTGAGAACACTTTGGCTTTTTTTTTTTTTTTTTTTTTTTGGCATCTGGGTGTTGATACAGAGGCACAAATTACCCACTTCTGAGAGCAGCTATGATGGATTCATGCAGCTCCTCCTGGGTAACAGGACGATGACAGCTGGGGAGTAAACCCCTGGTGTAAGGTAAAATTTTTGCTGGATCAGTGAGACTGACATTCCTAGTCTGGAACCTATTAGTGATTAGTGAGAATAAGATTTAAGATTTCTCAAACCCTCAGCTAAATGCAGCTTTGCAAACTGGAAAACAGAGCTTTAGCCATAGCTTAGTGCTAAGAAGAGAAGAGCTCAATGTTAGGAAATGCTTCAAGTATCTTAACTATCTGTGGATATGCGATTGTCTACCAAAAAACCCCAACCAAACTGAAAAAGTCTAAGGAGAAAGAAATATAAAGCAGGATCCACTGTGGGATCCTATCTCTTCCTGTGTTTCTGGAAGGAGAACATAGTGGTTTCATTGCCATCTGTGCAGTAGGATGCCCATCAACTTGCATTCTTATCTTTTGCAGGCAGAAAACTGGACAAGCTCTCTCATAGCAAATCCTTCTTTATTTCCTCACAGCTGTCTCACCTATGTAAGCTGCAGAGCCTTTTCCAGCAATGCTGAGAAAAGATTTATGTCTGCAGTACAGGAGAAAGTCTCCTTCCCTGTTTAAGTCTGAATTCTACATCAGCAGGCTGCATCTGGGGAAGGGAATTCAGACTGGTTTTCCCAAGTGCTCTATTTTCCATTTAAACATCATGCTTAGGAAATGATCACAACAAAGCTTGTGTTTCACATTAAAAGCACATCCGTGCAGCACTGTTTATTCAGAAAAGAAAACCAGTATAGCTATTTTTCTTGATTCCTTGAGTATAGTATGGGACAAAGACAGGAGAAAAGAATGGGAAAAGGTAGAATTAGAGACTCTGCTTCCTCAGGAGGAGTGATGATTCTCATCAGTTGTGCCTCTTGCTCCTCCATCTGTGTTGTAATTACTCTCAAAATTATAGGATAGTGGTATTGGAGAAGAAAATCACCATTGCCCTAAAACAAAAAGACCCCTTTGAAATGACATATGAGACTGTCAAGCTATTGGACCTAAATACCTGATTTGTTTGCATATGACATCCTTTTAGCAGTTACATATTTTAAACACTGGCTTGCATTGTTTACTGAATGAGCAGCAATCTGTAAAGGATCCAGTTTTCACATTGACCAGGCAGAAAATACCCTCTGATAAAGGAGAAATATTTGTTGATTATGCATATTGTCTCTTTTGCCTAACATTGCTTTCATATCAAAGGCAACGTGGCAGTTTGTTGAAAGAAAAGAAATATTGTTTTGCTTTGTTACAGGCAGCAAAGGATCTTTACAAAGCTTTTGGCTCTTGTTCAAATGTATCACACCATTTGTGATGGCTTTATAAACTAAGCATGGTTTAAGACAGTCAAGGATGAGTCAGACAGAAAGAAAACATACAATTAATACTTTACTATAAACTTGGGATTAAGATTATCCATGAAAATCAGAACTATGACAAGGCTGTGCACCATGAATGGTGTTTCAGGGAGTAAGTGGGAAGTTAAGAAAAACTGTGTTTAAGATGAAAGCTGCTTTCATTGAAGACGGGATCATAGCAAAAATGTAACAGGAGAAGTGAAATATAATTAGGAACGTGACATTAATACTGGATTTGCAGAATGTTGCCCAACAGGTGGGTGGAGTTTATTTGACTTTGTTTCAGCTGGAGTATTGAACCACACAGATGCAGCCTTTAAAATTAATCTAGACTGTGAGAAAAAAGATAACAAGAATGTTCAAATACTTGGGCTCACACCACCAGCATGTGTCCTAGCTCTTTCTCTTCTAGCTGTAATAATCACCTCCCAGTTAAGATGGTTTTTGCTCTTCCTCTGTCATTCCTTGTTTCTGCAGCTCTGCACTGGAAAGCAGAGGGGATATTGGGTTTCCTTTCATCACAGTGACAAGTTAGGGAAACATCTGTTTTAAACAAAATGTGCAAAAGGTTTGAAAAACAATTAAGGTGGGTTTTTGGCATTTTTTGTTTATGCCTGTTAGGCACCGATTTTTATTAAAATAAAATTTATGAGTATAATATGAGGAGAAGTCATTTAAAAGATTGAATTTGGAGTATTGAGAGAGGAAATCTGTGAATGGCAAAATGTCCACCAGAATGGACAACATGAGTCGCTTTCTGGACTCCAGGATGGAAGCATCAATAGAGATTGAACATTTGTTTCAGTTTATGAATTTTTTTGCAATCCAGCTAAAAATATCAGCACCACCTGTGATACAAGAATCAGATTTATTATCAGCTTCTCAGGAATTGCAAAACGGCCTAACTCCACCCGACTGTTAATAAATCAGGTGCTGAAAGCACTTCAAATGAGAACTTTGCTGAAGAGACAAGTACTCCCAAGGATCAAAGGCTCAAGTCAGTTAAACTGGCCATTTGCCCTTTTGGCATAATCAGAATGTATTTTCAAAAAAAAAAGAAGAAGGAAAGAGAAAAAGAAATGACATGATGCTTTTATCAGAGTACGACAAATATTAAAGTGGGCATAGGCATCTGTAAGTCAGTCACTCTAATTCTGCAAAGCTGAGTTTTCTAACAGGGCTGAATTAGTAAAGCTTAAGGATTTGGTCCAAAGCCCACTGAAGTCAATGAAAAAAGAGTGTTTCTTTTGATTCCAGTGGTTTGGATCTGGCTGTTGGAAGCTCCCTGCTTTCGACACAAAGCACCCACCCTCCCATGAAGCTGACTTGTCTCTTCACTGTGTTCCCCTGACATCACACACATGCAGAAAATCAACTGACATCCAGGCTTCCGATGAAAGAAATTGCCTGAAAAATATTGGAATATCCAGCTTCCTGGATTAATTAATAAAATTACTTGCTCTTCAACATAGATTACATGCTGGGCATTTAGCTGGTGTGCTCTGGGGAAGGGGTGAAAAAAAGGTTCAGTGGAGATGTAGGGAAGAGAGAAGAGGGCACAGGTGAAGAAATACCATGAATATTGATTCATGATGACAGGAACATTTTTTAAACACTGCAGAGCTCTGATTTGCATGAACAATATTGGCCTTATTCAGAATCACAGAATATTCTGAGTTGGAAAGGACTCACAAGGATCATGAAATCCAGCTCTTGAATGAATGGCCCATAGAGGGATCAAACCTGCAATCTTGGCATTATCAGTGTCCTGCTGTAACAACTGAGCTCATCTCAGGGTCTTAAACTGAAGCTGTCAGCAACATCAACACTGGCAGATTTACAGGATTCTAGCTCTAACTCTTTTTTTTTTTTTTTTTTTTTTTTGCCCTTGCACTAGATATCAGCGGTAGGGATTGTATTATTTAGTGTGAACCAGTGTCCACTTATGTTTGAATTTCCTCTTTTCCTGGGTCCTCTACCTGTTGTAGAAGACAGGTCATTGTTATGAGGTGTGTGGTTTTTCTTTTTCTGGATAGCCATTCAAGCCATAAAGAGAATTTTTGGATGATGGTGTTGCTGTGTAGCAGTCTGGAAGTGGTCAGGGAGGGGACGATCTTCATGGGTGCCTGCATTATGCTTGCAGATGATGGACTGACCTTGTGGGCAGCAGGAAGAACCACAGGAGGAGCACAGGCAGGGCTGAGGCACTTCTCCCACACTTGGTAGTAAAGCAGATGTGAGTCACAAGCAGCAGGATGGGTGGAAATGGTGTTCTGCAAGAACTGAATGCAGAAACCCATGCTTTCAGGCTCCCAGCTGTAATGCTGGGGGATAAAGTCTCTTTTTCTTGGGTACCCAGGTGCAGAGCCGCTGATCAGAGCAGAGTTAGTCTGGTTACAAGTATGCAGGAGGGAAAACAGTCCTGTGCCTGTGGCAGTGGTGTACACCTGAAACCAGTGCAGAAATGATGACTCACAGGGCAGTGTGTGACGCTCTCGAGTTTACTGTTTGCACCTGCGGTTGGTTCTGTGCAAGAAACAAGAGCAACCTGGTTTATACTGGGTTGAGTGTGTGAGGAAATCTCTGGAGTGGCTGAGAGCTGCGCATTTTCAGCTGGGCAAACATCAGACAAGAAAAGGGCATGTTTGCTGTCCCTCTTTGGTTGGCTTTTGCGGGATGCCTGACGTTAGGAGAGCATGGTCATTCCCAGCGGGACAGACCCATTCACACCCAGCACTGTGCTCTGACAAGAGCTATTTAAGCTTTGGAGTGATGTCTCCCAGCACAACGGGGCTCCACCCTCACCTTTCCTAGGAATTCACAGAAGTGCAGGTCCTGATGTTTGCTGTGCAAATCTTCACCAGCCAGCCTGTGCAAAATGAGACCTGTTTTCAGAGAGCTCATGCGAATTCTGCTTTCTTACTGGCAATTGGAGAATTATTTTCAGTCCTATGCTTTAAAATGGACCTTGAGCAACAAGTCTGTTTTATTCAGGGCTTGTTTTTCTGGTCACTGGATTGGCAACAGTTTTCAAGCCAATATTTCTGTCTCAGGTCTTCTTTGGAGTATTCAATATTCTCGAGTATAATAATTCTCAGTGTCGGATGCACTTCTTAAATAATTTTCAAGGTAGCATATTGCAGCTTGGGATGCCCTTCTGAAAGCCAGGAGAGCTTCCCACAAAGGGTGAGCTGTGCTGGCTCAGTGGGCACATTCTTTCCCCATGAAACAACACATACCCCCAGAGTGTCAGCTTCCAGCTCTGCAAAATGGCAACCACCACCTCAGCTTCCCCCAGATTAATCAATCAGTTGCTTTTTAAAATTATGGATGCCTAATGTGGGATTGTCTAGTATTTGATCTGTATAGATACCAGCAAATTTTAGATTTGTTCTATTATGTGTATTAGGGCAAAATAAAAGCTCTGGAGTCAGGAAATTGCATTTTCTGTGGCTGAGACTGGGCTGCACTGCTCTTTTGATGCAGAAGTTTCAGGAACATTGATGGTTGAAGCAGACACATCTGCTGTTTGTAGTGATTCTGTCAACAGCCCTCATGGTATACAGCCAGCCTAATAATCACAAGTGCTTCTTTCTGTTTAAATCCCAGAAAAGGAACTGACATCTTTTATCAGAAAGACAGACAATCTGTATCCTGTGACAATTCCAGATTATGGATCCCAAGAGACTTTCCTTACATTCTTATTTTATCATGGAAATCACAGTTAGTGCTGTTTACTTTCTATACCTCCACACAGTTTTCAAGGTGTTGCCAGCAGGACCTGTGCTGATACTGACATGTGTTGTTGTCACATTGCAAGATCTGATAGAACATCCCTATATATATATATAAAAATATCAGTGTTTTCTTGGATCTTCCTTTGCTTTCAGTGGCTTTGGAAATCGTGGCACTTGTTAATTCACATGCTTTGTCTATTTTGTAGGCTTTTTTCCTACTTCTAAGGAAGGACTTGTTCCTAGTAGACTGGTTTGGAGTACAACTCTCTTTTGCTGCTATTTTTTTATGGTAGACAGCTATGTATATGTCATTTTCTAGCTATTACTACAGAGTAGGATAAGAATAAATGTCTGGGGGGAAAAGAGAAACACTGGTTATTTGGAAAAATAAGTGGCTTATTCCTGATAGTTTTTTGCAATATTCCTGTCATGCTGCTTTGAAGTTCACAGCCCAGACCCACATCAGAAGTGGGGGGGATGGACAGCAGAGCTGCTGAGGAAATGCAGGGCTCCAGCCACAGAGCCACACTCCAAAAAGCTGTTCACTGTCCTCCGTTGTGATATAAAAGCTGAAATGCCACTCAAGCTCCTTCCCTCTGGACTTCCCTCACCCTGGGGATCAGTAGTACATGAGAATGACCCATCCCTGGTGTACTGCCATCCACAAACTCATGATTTGTCATGGTTGAAGTTCCTTGAAACTGAACTTTGGGTCTGTGAGAACAACAGGTTCTTCGTGCTGATCCCCTGTGATTTGATTTGCTTTGCCTGGCAGACTGTCAACCTTCTCTGAAGTTATAATCATCTGTTTGAGGCTTGGAGCACATTTTCACTAAAATATTTGCTCCTGAGCTTACCTACTACTTGTTCATTTTGTAAACAGTAAACAAACAAATATTAAGATGTATTAATATATTTTTTACCCAATTCAAGAAGCCATCTTAAAGACCAGTTCAAAACAGTCCAGTTGTCAGTGGGTCCTACAGCAGCCAAGTACACTGTATGGTTCATTTTTCTGACCAAAATATAATTAGTTTTTTTTGCCACATGCAGAAGACAAGGAGTCTGGGCTTTGTTTCCGAAGCCCACGCGGTGCATTAGGTCAATCCAGCAGATGCATCTCAGGAAGGAGCTACATTCCTCTTACTTTTATTTGGACTTGAGATACCAGAAGATGCTAAAGCCTTGAGTTTTCATGTCATGACACCTCATTTAGTTTACTCCTACACAAAATGATATGTTATCTGACCCAAGGGCTTTGCATCATGTGTCCACAGAGCAGGGTAGGAATCAACACATAAATCCAAAGCTTATTTTACTCCTTTCTTTTCTCTACATCCTATATAAGGTGTCCAGCTGGTTTGTGGCAATGGAATAGTAATGACAGCAGGATGGTAATTTCATCTTGAGCTTTACAAGCAAGAGGAGGTGCCAAGAAGGAAACCAGGTATGAAGGTTGCCAAATATATCTTCCATTTATCATCCCAGCTGACAGCAGGTAAATTATTTCTGAGTGGCACTTTGAAAAGGGAGGGGAGAAGAGAAGCACACACTAATATGTGCTGCAGAGGTGTCTCTGAGGAGTGGCTGGTGTGGCAAGCTAAAGTATAGTCCTTCCTGCAGGAGGAGTACAGTGTGTTACTCATGCAGGAATTCTGGTCACGCTGCTGGAGCTGAAGTACCTGGACACATACCCAGATGGTCCAGTGGTAATAGGAAAAGATTGATCTTTTTTATAGGAGCTGGAAATGAAGATAATATTTTTGTCCAAACAGAGTGCTCTCACTTGCAGAGTGCCCCAGCAATGTTTCAGTACTGGACAGCATTTCCCATACTCTTTTTGCAAAGTAAAGAGACTTCTAGAAATGTTTTCATATCAGATACCTTCAGAATTTAGCAAGAAGAAAGGGGATCTTCCTCTTTTGCTTTGCCATTTTCACCTAGTTTTGAAGTGGGGTAACTATTGCTGAGACTGTGATAAGGAATGGGGCTGTGCTGATATAACCAGTTCAGGATGTGGCTCATTGTCTGCACCCTGTGAACGTGTCACAGCGCTGTTCTGAAAAGAGTTACAAGCAGACAAAGCATCCAGTGAATGGAAAACAACCTGCTTGAGTAATTTCTACTTTACTGTTTTATAACATGATATTTCTCAGGTGCAGACTCACATTTACTTGTCTAACCATTGCCATTATTATTATTATTATATAGTAATTATAATTTACTTGTACAAATTAGAGGAAGGATTAAATGACATATAAAAAGCATACTGACCGGAACTAAATAGAAAATTCCAAGGAGGAGTCCTTAAAATAAAGCAATTGTATAATACTTAATTGTATAATATAAACTGTAATTTCCCCAAAGACATTGTATTAATCTTATAGTGGTTAACTATTCCATTTGGTCCATTTATAATCACTTTGAGCTACTTAAATAGAAATTTAAAAAAGGATCAAACTTGTTTCCCACTAATATGCCTAGTGCTTTCCCCATAGCTTATTCATCTTCAAAGCTCTTCACCAACATTAGCTAATTATTTCTTTTTTCTAATTAGTAGAAATTGACTATGGTCAAAAGGGCCATTCAGCAAATTAGCATGCCTCTACCTTCAAATCTCAGAGCTTCTGACCCAGAGCTTTCAAATGGCTGATGAAGATATCATACAGTGGTTGTCCTGAGCCCATAGTCAAGGCAGCCAACTGGAGAAAAAGAAAGAAAGATAGATTTTTTTTTTTAAATTACACCTCAGGGAAGTGTATCAAATCTCCTCATTCACAGCTTTCCCTGGAGGCAGCAGCATGGAGAATGCAGGGCTGGACCCATCCTCCTCCTGCTCTGAGCACAGCTGCCTCAGACAGGGGCCAGGGGGTACCTTGCCCTTATTCTGAACACTTAAAGGCATGTGGGGTTTGTGGTGGCCACCTGCTCAGAGGCCACTTCTCTTCTTGGCTGCTGGAGGTGGCACAGGTCACTTGGTGTCACTTGGGTGGTGTCCCTGTCTGTGTGCTGGCTGCTGGAAAAGCAATCTGAAGCTCTGCCCAAGTGTCAGCTTTGCTCTGGGGGTGTGCTCTGTCCGTTTTGAACTGTAAGATGGCAACACAGCAAGATGGGTTTAAGAAGTGATTTGGAGTTTTTTAAGCCCTGTTTGCATTAAAACTGTCCTTTCAAAGGGGTGTTTCTTCTGAGTCTTTTGTGTAGCCATGCCACTCGCCAAGAGCTGCATTTCTCACTTTGTAAGAGTTCATACACATCTGTAACTTGATAGCTGTAACCCAGAGGTAGCAGAAAAGTCTGTGGAAATATGAACAAGTTCACCCCCCACTTTGTATTCTGAATTTCTTTACTTGTTCTTCAAAAAGGCAGCAAAGTGACAAATCCTCACTGAGCAGCAGCTCTGTTTGGCTCTTGGAGAACAGCTGTGAGTGTGAGACTTGTTTATGTTTCAGAAACTGTGAATGTTTTAACCCCGAACAACAGTGTGTGCTCCAGGAGATTAATATCTGCATTACATGGACTTGCTGAGAATAAATTAACTCTTGATGACACGATTACTGTCTTAGCAGTGTTCACCGCATACAATTGCATGGTGTCAAAGATATTAATGTGTTTTTGTGAAGAATTTAGGAAACAATTTATTTATATGACTGTGCTTCATTCCATATCACACCAGGACATCAATTAGCTACTATCGCCTGTAAAAGAAATGTAAATCATGTGTCTCATTGGTTATGAGGATAATAGTGGTCCAATAATTCACAAAGAATAATTCATTCTATGAATTGTGCCTCATTCTGTGCTCATGAATTGTTCAGAAACAGATACAACTTTTTCAAGTTTTCATTTTTCAAATTATTATAATGGATTCTTCTTGGTTACAGTTCACTCATGGAGGTTTTGAATATTAAGGACTTGAGTCTGGGGTGATTTTATTTGGTCACATGGTACAATATGTTTCTTTTCTGACTGAATCAGTACAATTTTTGGAATCAGTTGATGTTGTGAAGGTTTATGAGACAACGCAAACAAACTTCAAAAAATTTTTTAAAATAGGGTGCTGGGAAAAAAAATTATTTTGACACTGGCCAGAAATACATAAAAATGTGAACCTCCAGAATGGTGAAAAGCCAAATAAGCTTTAAAAAGGATTTATGCTGAGATTTGAAGGAGAACATACTCTGGGAAATAATATATGAAAGTTTCTAAAATTAGGGAGTAAAAATGATTGCCTTAGGAAGATAATTAACTCTTTCTTTAAAAAAAAAAATAAATGTAAGCAAAAAAAGAAAAAAAAAAAGAACAAAACCCCCAAATTGCAAACCCCAAGAAGGGTGTGGATTTCAGTTCCTATTTATTTCTGCATAATCATTGACTTTAATAGAAGGAAAAGTTTTGAAAGTATTTGCATTATTAGAAGGAGTGGTGTTTGTATTGGCAGCATGAGAACAAGGAGGAAAAGGTAATTTTTCTAGAAAGTGCTGGCTTTTGAACAGCTCAGAGATGGTTTAAGAATTTTCCTTCATACCCCAGCTATATGCAATCAAAATAGAAAATAAGACAAAAAATTAGGCATAATTTTATTTTTCAATATAGAACCTAAAATAATGTTCATTACTCAAATTTATCTCTTTTTCCTGTAAGTTCTGGCATAAACTAGAGATGATTTCAACCGTTGCAATTTTTGAGCCCTCAGTACAGCACATCTGTTGGAAGTGAGGTAGCTGGGTTTCCATGATACTTAATGTGTATTGAGTATTGCATGGAAGGGTTGAACCTTGTTTTTCTCCCTTTTAGTGAAATTAGATAAGATGGAAAATTTGCGTTTCTTTTTTTTTTTTTTGGTGTTTGATTCACCCAGATACCCAAAGACTTTTTTCTCTGAACGGCCTACTGAGAATCTGAAATCCATCCTCTTCCCTCATATTGCCAGGCATGCCTTTCCCATGCTAATACGTTAAGTAACTTTTATTGCACTGAAGAGCATATAAAGTTCACTGCTTTGCCATGACCTTTTCTCCTTTAAATTGTTTCATCATTGTGACCAATAATGGACCAAAGAGAAGACGTAAAAATGTTAGGGACATTTATTTCTAAGGAGGTTAAGCAACTTTTGCTATGCCCTCTTTACATACTTCCAGACCTTCTAAAAAGAGACCGTAACGTGACAGCGATGCCCCCCTTAATTACATTTTGTTGTCAGAGGAAGCATGCTTTAAAAGAACAGTAACCCAACACTCCTAGAGCTGAGGATTTCAATAATCTCAACCAGGTTCACAATATTTGGAAAACCCCAAACCTTCTGTCAACTGACTGAAGCAAATTTTACGCATGCAAGAAGTAAAGTCATCTGGCACCAGGTTCTGTGTTATGGGGTTCGGGCGAAAGGATCTTGTTTCACTTTGCCAGATTTTCCTGAGCAGTTGGACAGATTTCATTATGGCAATGGCTTATCAAAAATCCAAAACCTAAAGAATGATCTACTCCTGCTGTTCTTGTTTTCAGTAATGTTCATCTCCATCAGGTACTGAATATTGCCAGTCTAGTATTGAAATATTAATAACAGCTGAAGATTCAAAAAAAGGAAAATACAAATGGAATTCAGCAGGGTTCACACTTGATCTCGTTCCTGGCCTTTTTTTGATTGGTCACTAAACCTGGTTGTATTGTTTTTGTCACAACTGCTGCTAGCTTTGTTCATAGCAAAAAAGAAAATTGCTCCTGAGTGAATCCAGTTTGTGTTTTTGCAAGTTCTGTCATGACTTTAACAGAGATTGCAAAGGACAAGAAATCAGTTTTTCAGCAGACTGCTGCATTGATACAGGATATATGGAATTAAAACCTAACGAGGGTGGGCAAAGGATAGTACATTTATTTTTTCAGGAGAATACAATGGATAGGAAATGCCAATGAGAGGCATGAGCATTTATCCAAAATAGAAAATGTTGTTGTCTGAACATATTCTAGAGTTCCTGTAGTATGACTATTAGCTAGGTTGGTGAACCTCCTGGCCTTTCCTTGCAAGATGAATTGCCTTCACTCAGGACGGTCTGGAGAGCAGTGGAGCTGTTGTGGCATTCCCAAAAAAAGAGGAAAAATAAGGGGTTGTATCTATCTGCCTCCCTCTGGGAGGACACAGCCTGTGTGTCCTGGCTTCTGTGCCTATAGAACAAACACGAATACAGTCTGTACTAAAAGTAAGGTTCTAGGAGCAAAACTCCTAGGCTTCTACTCAGGGCTTAAGAACAACCAAAAAATATATTGGTCCCAGAGCAGTTTTCATGGGTTGCATCAGACTGAACTCTGTGTTTTTTGGGAGAGGCTTGCAGAGCCTGTACAAGTGTCTATGTAATTCAGATCAACCGTGCTCATATTTTAGGCATCTACCATCAACTTTCGTTGGCATGGTTCTGAATGATCCCTGTGGCCTAAAGTGGAATTGTATGTTGGGCTGGTGTGAGTTGAATCTTCACGATCTGGAAAGTGCCTTACAAATGAAGCAGAGTAGATTCAATACCCTGAGCAGCTGTTCCCATGGCCTTCAGGTACTGCTAAGGAGCACAAAGTATGGATTTGTAATGACTCCTGAAACAGTTACTCACAAAAAGTATATAGAAAATGCTCAGATCTGAGGGCATTTATCCAAATGGAAGGATGACAAGACCCCTTTGGAGGGATTTATCCAGTAAAAACACTGGAAACATCAGGGCATTTGGCCATAGTGTTAGGCTGGGCAAAATTGCTAGTTAGGGTAGGATGTTATCATTGTTCCCCTAGGCTCTCCTTTTCTGGCCATGGAAAAAAAAAACAAAGAAAGGAGAGTCTGTACGCATTGTCCTCTGACAAGCTGATAGCTGCCTTCATAAAGACAAAATTAGCTAAAAAAAAAAAAAGTAAAAAGATGAAGGAAGAAACATAGGGATATTGAGAAAAAAGATGATTTTGCTCTGTGCCTGGGAGGGGAAGAGGGGGCTCTTGTGGCACAGCGATATGTGGGACCTGCTGGGAGGAGGATGGCCCAGAGCAGTGCGTGGGGCTGTGCCCTGGAGCACATTCCTGAGGAGCTTGGCCTCAGGAGAGCCTCGGTGGCCAGTGTGGGGCTGCCCTGGTGAGCACTGCACAGCAGGAGGTTGTCAGGCCAGCTTTGCCACTGGGAGCCAAACCATTCCAGCTGTCTTTGAGGGACCACAGAGTCTTGCTGCACCACAGCAAGGGAGGCTTCAGACAGGTTTGTTTTTCCTTTGTGAGATGTGGGCCCTAGATAGACATCCAAGCATTTCCTCACTGCAGGCTCTCTGCAGCCATTTCCGACCTGGGCATTTCCATCTGAGGCTCTTTGTTTGGGGACTGTAGTTCTGGGGCTCCTTCTGTAAATCTGGGGTAAGAGAGCTCTGACTTGCTGAGCTCTGCTTTAGTCAGGGTTACTCAGGTTGAGAATCTGGCCTTGCTCATCGCTTCAATATTCTGTTTCTTCAGCATGTGCCTCTTACTATGCTTTTCTCCACATTCCTGCCAAAGCAATTTGTTTCTATCATGTATCCCAAGTGCAATGTTTTACCAGATAACAGAGAGGAAGGTGTCCCTTTTACGGCTCTGGAATTCTTCTATCCTGAGATATCCAAGGCTCCCCTCAGAGGATTCAGATCTTGTGCACCTCACAAGCATGAGTTTTGCACTTGAAAAAAATTATTATATCTCTGACTATATTTTACACTTGAAAAATTTGTTTAGAAGGGACTTTATTAGTGATCACAAGACATTTCTATAATCTTGGATTTGCAAATGCTCAGACTTTAGCAGTGTGGAAAGGTGTTTGGGAGGAATATTTTATTGCAAATCTCTTTATTATAGAAATGTCTCATTTTCATCTTTTCTGCATTAGGTACTGTAGGGAACTGAAGCTAAAATGGACAAGTAAGTAAAATTTTGAGGTCTGACTGGTTGGGTGAGACAGTCACATTCTTGGAGCAATAAATAGCTCCTTCCTGATCATGATGTGCTAGCACTATTGAGGAAGCAATAACATGGGACTGGCCCAAGTTAATGATATATATTAAAGGAGATTATGCAGATATCAAGGACATGTTTAGTAAAGCATCTATTGTCTGCATCTATCACCACAACATTCTTGCAAGTGTTGGGAAACATGGAAAGTGTGAAGTAGGAGTAGAAAAACGCAATCTGCATTTGTTGACTGCTTGTTGACAGCAACTAAGACATTTGCTGAATGCTTTAAAATTTTTGTAATTAATTGTGGGGATTGTTTATGCAACACCTATAAAATCCATTCTAATCCTGTTTCTGGCTGCCAGAGTGGGGAAGGATGTCATAGGGAAGGGATGTGAATCTTCAAGTGAAGGACAAGGAGCCCAGACTCTTAGCACTAAAGCCTAGTCCTGGAATAATTTAGGCTACAGAATGATCTTCACAAAGGAAGCAGAGATTGACTTTTGATGGTGGCAGGAGAAAAGCAGCTGTCTTGCAACAAGGACCTGTGTTACCGTGAGCTAGGCTGGAGATATGTGTCCCAATGGACACATGTCACCCACTGTCAGTGGGTACCCACAGCTCAGCTGGGTCCCTGACAAAGGCCAGAGTGCTGTGGCAGATGGGGTGTCTTCAGTTCTGTCTGATTCAAACTTTGCTAAAGTTTGTGGAATGAAGCCAATCAGCCATGGATAAAGAGCTTTAATGACTATTTATTTTTCTAACATTTATATTGTAATTAAGCTGCCATGTCTCAAAAACAAAATCTCCTCCCATCCCCCAAATTGCCATCAATCCTTCCAACAGGAGCATGCTGCAGTTTTATGTAAATTGGGACAAGGAGTGGGTGTGGAGCCATGCCAACACAAATGCTCATTTTTACAAGCATAGTCCTGAATGGGGATGGAGCAGTTTTGTAAGTTCTGTGTTCTCTGTTGCTGCTATGTTAAGTTTTCTGCTGTTTTAGTTGTCCTGTCACTTTGTCTCTTTCTTGTAAATCAAATGGACTGTTTTGCTGTTGGTGTGTTGAGTACTAGAACAAGCACAAACAAGAGCTCCTCTACTGCTTTTCAAACTGCATTTCAGTGCTGAAAAGGTGGCAGTTGTATCATGATTTACAGCTCCTATTTGGTGTTTTTAATTGGGAATTTACACGACAATTTGTGGCTACATGATTATGTTAAGATTATCTTATAAAAGATCTAGGACAGTTGTTTGTGAAACCCTGGGGGCACATACCAACCTCCTTAGTTATCTAACCAACTGTTGTGCTCCTTGGTTAAAAGAGTGGGGCCTTAAGAAGTGGTTTGATCTTCCTCTGAGAGGTTAAAGGTCGAATGACTCATAAATGAAGAAAGAGTGATTTAATCGAAGGAACCTGTGCTGTTATTGTAAAACAATATTCACCAGTGATGGTACACTGCTGTATAAATGACAAACTGCACAGCGATGGAACTTGTTATTACATCATTGGAAACTTCACCTGCACTACATTTATGGCTCCATAAACATAGGTTTATTTAACAGCTGTGGGAACACCTATGGCCACTTTGTGTTAAAGGTCAGGAGTCCTAAATTTCAGTTTGCATGTTAGTGTTCATGGGTGAGGTTCATAAAATATGATGACTAGCAGTGAGTGATCAGAACATAACCAAAAAAGTAATGTTGAGACAAATGTGCTAACACAACCATTTATGCTGTTCTGTGTTCCCTTGAAGTGCTTGTGAGGATTGTTTGTTTGCTGAGTGCTGCTCTGAAAACAGATCTATATCACTTGGTCACAACTCTGTCTTCCTCTCAATGGGAGCCGTAATTGTACCTGCCACCAAAGTTAGACTCCAACAGAGGTCTGCCTTCTAGGATATTTTGAAAGGGGGGCAGTCAAATCCAGCCTATTTCAGGATATGAATTGAAGGCAGTCATAAATACAGCAGCTGCTCCTCAGTTCCTTTGCCAAACTAGATGATTAAAAATATTAATATTTATTCTTGAAGTTGCCATGTTAAACACTGGGACAACTGGCTGACTGAGCTGCGAGCTATGTATTGCCAAGTGCACCAAATAAAGAAAAATGAAAGGGAAAATAATGTGTACTAATGTAAATACTTTTCACATGAGAGTGTGGTTTTACGCAGGTGGTGTCTCGTTGCAGTAGGTCCTTCATGGGAGCACATGGCTACTCTGTAAAGGATAAAAAATAACTGCTGAGTGAATAATTCTTTTTTGTACTCTTGAAGCATTTGAAAAGTTAAACTGGTCTCCATTTGGAGATGAAATTGCATACATGCTGTGGGAGAACAGGAATCTCTCTCTGGTTTATGCAACATTGTTCTTTCTCAGCTCTTTTCCCGTGGCCTTGTCTAACTCATGCCACACATGAATATCAGAGTGCTGCTTTACATTCCCCACCCATGTTATTGCTTCAGGTGTTGTACGGTTGCTCAGTGAATGGTAGCAGATTTTTAACAAATTTGCAACAGCAATCTGGACTACTGAAAGGATTATGACTAAACCAATAAATTACTATTGTCTGCTTTCATCACACGACAGATTCCCATAACCCAGTCCAGTGTGGCTGAAGATTTCATGCTGATAAATTTTACTGGGTTTACTTACATTTTAGAAATACTACTGTTCCAATAGATTCATAAATAATTGTTAGTCAAAGATCAAATAGAGATAATTACTGGTTTTTTGCACTTTTGGAACACAGATGAGATGATTAGAAAAATCAAAAAAGATATGAAGCAACAGTGAAGCTTCTCTTAAGCAATGTCAAACATATCTTTCTTGTTCAACAGCATTTTGTATCTCCATCAATAATCTCGCCAATGGTCATATAATTAACTATGCTAATAATGCTTCTTTTAGTCTTTTTATTACTATTATTGCTGTGAACCTACTTAGGAGCAATCCACTGTAATTAGTAATTAATCTGATGGTTGTGTTGCCCTATGCAAATGTGAGATGGAGCATGTTGATTTAACCACAGCAGCCTCATGTAGCTGCACATGTTGCTTCTGCTCTGTGCCCAAGCTCAGCCTGCAGCTCCTGCTGCCCCTGCACTGCCTGGGGGTGAGGGCTGCAGGTTCCCAGCTGCCATCCTGGGGACAGGGATGGGGACAGAGCAGCCCTGTGTCACCTCATCAGTCTTGCTCGGCCGCTGTCAGCCCCTGTGCCCTGAGAGCTCTTCCCAGTGCCATCATCAGAGTAGAGGGGAAGTGCAAGACTGGCAGGCTTGGGCAGCAAGCACTCCTGTGAAATGCCTCGTTGAGTGTTTAATATGGAAGTGTTTCCACTCAGGCTTGGTGTTTCACATGGAAGGCATTTCTTTCTCACTTTCTAAACATTGCATTCAATTATCTTTTCTTTAAATCTCACAGTTATCCTCATCTGGTCACTCTTGTTTGCTCTGGCAATCTTTTAATGCTAGCATTTGCCACCATTCCACTTTTTTTTCTTGGTTTAGAATAGGAAACGAGTGTGATAATATTTGTGGGCAAGTAGTGACGTTCTTGTGGCAATTGTGCTGAGCACTAACAGCAAGGGAGAGGTGAAGAGAATTCCCACTTGATTTTTTTTCCTTTTTTAAATTATTGCTCATGGCCCTTTGGTATTAGAATTGCCACTTTTTTTTTTTTTTTTTTTTTTTTTTTTTTTTTTTTTGTTGTAGAGAGCACATGGTAATTAAAATGAAAATGACAAATATCTTTTAAAGAGATCTTGCAAGACATGACTTAAGCACCTGAACCTTGGAAATCCAGTCTTGCCTTGGCTTCATCTCCTTATTGTCATTCTCTGTTGCAAAAATGCAGCAATAGGTACTGATCTCTCCTTCTCAGTGCACATTGTAATTATGTTCCCTGTTTTATACCACAGCTGAAGGTTTCTGAAATTCACTACTAGAAAATGATGTGTTTGTGTGTCATCACATCACATCATATCATAGCCCTCACCCTTCTCTAAACAAGAGTTAGAACAGAGCATTCAGCAAGCAGACACAGACGCTGCCAAGAGCCTGCTGGACTGTGAGGTGGCTCTAAGCCACTGTAAGGAAGGAAAGTGATATTAAGCCAGTGAGTGGAAAAGTTAATTTTAAATGTTTTGTAATCACATATAAGTGTAAAAGCTGAATGCACAAATCATGTTTAGGGCAGATAGTGCTATTCAGAGCTAAAATTCATAGAAAAAGGAAAAGATATATTTTTCGATACAGTACTTGCAACATGAAGCCTAAACCTGCCTAATCCTGGCTCCGCATAATCACTAAAATACCTGTCAAAAGTCTATCTATCCGGAGGTATTTGACACTTTGTAAGTGTCCCTGAATTATCTGTCTTAGCAACACACACCTCTGCTGAGCTGTGCAAATACAGCAAAAGGTAGGGTTCTGGTGAAACCAGTATTTACACACTATCTCAGTGTTGGAAGTAATTAATCTTCAACTGTATGAGGCTCTTTGTGATGTAAAGCAAGTGCTGACACTTTTGTGTAAACATGAAGATTAGCATATTTACAAACTGGTAGATGTTACTTTGATCAGTGTCTGCTTGCACTGGAAAGGCATGCTGGCATGTGGGTTTGCTCTTCATGTGACAAAGACGTCTAATCCTTTTACACTATTCTCAGATCCATATTTAGAATTCTGACTTGTGTTTTCTCTATCCACTTGAGCTCACTGTTTGGTTTGTTTAGCAGTGTTCATCCACTCTTTATACTCACCAGTGATTCATTCCAGTTTGTTTTCTTTGCAAAGCAAGCAGTAAAATTCCAAAGTAGTAAATGACCTGGGTGAAAAAACCCGTAAACTCCTTTCAATTTAATTACTAAAGCAAATTGGAAACACTTGCAGTCAGGCTTTTTGATGGCCTGTATAAAGATCTTCACTGTTTTCTTTCTGGCTTTTAAGTAAGTTAGTGTGAAAATTAGTCAACCAAGCTCCAGCCTACTTCTAATGCTGTTATATCAAGACATTTGTTTCTGTGTACATTTAAACTCATCTGGAAGACTTTGAAAGAGGCACTCTAAATGCTTGTTTTTGTTCATTGTAATTTAATGGTAAACTGTAAACAATACATAATTCATTTTAGTGCAAATTATAGCTTTACATACCCTAAACTGGTTAGTGACAGGACATCTTGTGGTAACAAGATAATGACCTGAACGGGTTAGAACAGGCTGGGTCTTATCTTTTAAGAAGGATGAAATAATGTTATGACATTGTCAGCATATTGTCTAACATGCTGGGATGCTAGCAGCTCATTACTTATGTGCAACTCATCTGTCTGAGTAAAGGATTGCAAGGTTGGCCCTCCTTGGTGTACCTGTGCTGCAAGCCCGAGCACGCCGCGGAGCAGCAGGAGCTCTGCGGCTGAGGTGGGCCCACACACGCTTGCACAGGAAAGGTGAGCCTGCATCTGAGGGGTGGGTGGGGTTCTGCTGCTGTTCTCAGAGCCACAGCCTCCATCTGAACACTGAAGGCAAATTTGCTCAGCCTACCCACAGTCACTGGAGATGGTAGATAGATCTGCTCGGTCTTGGAAGCTTTCCTGATTTCCTCTGGCAAGCTGGAGCTTTGCCTCCATCCTCAGGCATACCTGTTAACTTGTCAAAGATGAGGAAACTCCTTCTCATCAATCCCCTGTGTTCTAGAAGGTGTCATGTCAAGTCCTGATGCTTTAGCCATTTGACCTGGCTCCTATCCACACACTAAAAGCTCAGAGCTGATTTTAGGGCTTTGACTCAGTTTCCATTTGACAACAGCTCCCAGTAATGAACAAACGATTCAGAGACACACTGCCACCCTGCTGTTTGCCCTTATGGCACAACTGGAAGCACTAGTCCAGCATTTTACCAGTGGTTTGAGCTAATATATTTGTTTGTAAAGTTGGGATGCTGAGAGCATCCCCTTCCACCCCACAGTACAGAGGTGCAACTGCTGTTGGAAGAGTGCAGCAGGCACCTGGTGGTGACAACAGCTTCAGTGAGATTGACCACAGCCCTCAGTGGCTGTTGTCCCCCTTGCCCAGACCAGTGGGCTCTCCTTACAAAATGAAAAGAACATTAAATCTCAGCCATCTCTGTGTCTTTCAAATGGATCAGCTATATAATCTCATATATAAGGGACCCCACCAGCTTTCCAGCCAAGCAGGACATCTATGCTCACAAGGTTGGCCTGAGTCTCACTGATGGGGTGTTAGACTTTTCACATTGCTAAGAAACAGCTGTGAATAACATATAAGAAAGACATATAATGATGTCTTTTTTAGTACATTCATTTTTCCAGGGCCAGTGTCTCACGTAGCATTTTCTCCTTGAAATATTGCAGTCTGCAGGCTGCAGTCACACACATTTAGAGGAAGTTTAGTTTCATGGAGCTGCCCCATTTGTATCTAATGTATGAACAATAACAACAGGATCTGTGTTTTGATTGCTTGTTAAGCCAAGTAAGCAGGTGAAGTCCTCAGAAAGAAAACTGATATCCTTTTCTCACGTTGCTTGCAGAGCATCTCACGTATGTTAGATCTATTACTGATTAAAACTCTTGTTAAACCGAGGATCAAAAAGAAATCTTGACACCTCATTTAGTTATTTTCATGGCTGGATTAGCCTAAATAGAACAACTTATCTATATGGGAACAGCAGAGACCATTTTAAAGATATATTCCTATCTAGGGAGAGAAATTATGAGTAGAGTCTTTAAATCAGGAGGAAAAGATTTTATTTTGTTGGAGTCATGAAAATTATTGGGTGAAATCTTGACTCCACCAAAGTCAATAAAATTTTTCTATGGTTTTCACTGAAGCCTAATGTATTTTCTATTGATATTTGAAGGGGGAAAAAAGCAACAACTTTTGCAGGTTGTATTATTGCTTATTTAAAATGGAATAGCTGGTTGAATATTTATGAACTAATGCTGTATTAACAGAAGTTTTCCTAAGTATATATTAATCTCTGTGGTTTACTAAAAGCTTTCAATCTGGATCACATTTAATTTAATAGATTAGAGGACAGGTAGTTAATGTGTCAAACAAAATGGATTTTTGTCTGTTTTCCTTTCAATGTCATTATTTGCATCTTCATTTTTTTTCCGCATTGCAAGTGTTCAGCACTTTTGCAACCTAAATGCATGAGCAGACAGGGAACAGGGGAACAGTCTGCAGTCATACTGCAAAATAAGCCTGGATCCTTCAGGCTTCCAATCTGAATACAGGCAGGGGAAGAGCCCTCCTCTGGGTTGCTGAGCCTGGGCTCTCTTGCAGACCCAAGCAGATATTAGCATGGTGACAAGAAAGGTAGGCTTGGACCCTTGGGATTACAGCCTGACTAGGGGCTGAGAGTGTAGAGGAAATGTCTACAAAGGCTGCAGAGAGGGAATAGAGTCTCAGTGAAGCTGGGAAGCTGCAACAGTCCCAGATCACAGGATTTGGGTCTGGCAAGCTGATTATTCACCTCTGCAACACTCAGAGCCCAACCATGAACATCATATGAACTTTGATGTTTTTAATGTTGTCCATGGCAGGGCTGTAGTCAGCAGGACTGACTCTTTTATGCTCTCACAGGTCTTTTTTTTCCTGACAGTTTTATGGGCATAAATAGATAAAAGTCTTCATCTTAGGAAAAGCATGTATTTAGGAATTTTAAGATACTAATTTCATGTTGCCCTTGAGCATTTTCTGCAAATGTTAGCATGCACATACTATTTCTGGTGATTAAAGCAGAGTATTTTGACTTTAAAGTGGCATCTTCTGAATAAGTGTGTCTTCAAATGATTTATGCATGCCATTAGGATTTAGTGCTGGTAGTTGTCCTGGGAAGCCTGATCTGGTCTTTCAAGAGTTGTCTTAGTTTTATCAGTCCATTTACATGTGGTCATATTTCAACCTCCAGGAGCTTTAAAATGTTTAGTACACAGAACACAAATTTAAGCCTGTGTTTGTTTTTATTGGTGGAACCTCTTTCCTTTCTTCAACATTCTCAAATGTTCCCTGGTTTAAGTAGAGTTATCTAAGGTAATCCACTCTTGCCCTTACCAGGGATATTCCACTTTGTTCATAAGCACATAACATAACTCTAGTCCCCTGTGATTCCATTGTGAAATTAAAACCCAGACACTCATCCAGATGTCTTAGAAGATAAGGGCAGACCTAATCCATGTGTCACAGAGGACTTGAGGAGCAGGAATTCACCTATACATCATCACGTTGTTATTAGCCTGGACCATGGCAAGCCCAACACAAACATTTTCCACAGGGCTTGCATTCAGGCTTGGCAGTGTTAAGAAAATACCCTCCAGCAATGTGTTATTTTAGGCTGAAACAAAAGTAGACATGAATGGCAAGAGGAACAGAGAAGTATTGTTTTTATTTTCAATGTGAACCCATAACTTGTGTTAAATGAAAATCTAACCAAGTAAGATGTAAATACCATCGTTTCAAATGAGCTATCAAATATCAACACATTTATTTTGTGATGGAGCACTGATGCTTGTCTTAGGCACTGTGGGAAGGGCAATTTAGATAGTAGAAGCCAAAAGCTTTATCTGATTAAAACTGATATGATGATTGATTTTGACAGAGAGAAATCACTTCCATTGCAAAAAAAAAAAAAAAAAAGGAGGCAACAAAAACATTGTGCATTTTTCATTAATATGAATGGTGGCACTGAAACTAGGAACAAAATGTAGGTTTCTGAAAGAGGGAAAACTGTGCGTGCCTCTGTCTTTTGCAGTTCTGCTACAGAAGTCATCCCAAAAGCTTCCAGTATTATTTTATAAAATCCGAGGGTAAGGATGAGAACCCACAGCAGGTGACCTACCCTGCACAGCTCCCATTTCTGTTTGTTCCTGCCCTCACTTGCTGTTTCTCCATCTTGCCCTGGGAGCACTCCCAAAACTGTGCAGAGGGATGCTACAGGATAGCAAGGAGCAGAGTTTGTGATCAAAGCAGTAAACTAGGAGTTAGCTGGTTTGGACTCAGCTCCTGCCTGTGCCACAGATGTTCTGCATAGCCAGCCATGGCATGCTCTGTTTTTGTCAGAATTCATCTTGTGCTGGGATGCCATCTGATGCTGGGAGGCAAACAAGGCTCACCCACTGGCTGGACATTACACAAGTATATTTAGAAAACTCCAATGGCTTGTAAGCTGTGTGGTGTCCTTCAGCACAGGGCTGAACCTCTTGTTTACAGTCAGTGCCTCAGTGCTCCCTCCTGCCAAGCAGGAAAACTGCAAGGATTTTCACTTTAACACTTGTGCAACACTACTGTGATGTAAGGGACATTTCAGTGCACGTCTGTTAGGAAAGGCTACAGCTTTCAAGGGAGTTGCCCAGAGTTGGTGCATTAATTGAGTAGCTGGGGTCTCACAAGTGTGAAAGTGTCCTGGAAAAATCTTCACAAAAAAAAAATTGTAATAACAAATTCTGAGGGCTGTTACTGTGCTGTTTTGGGGGTTTTGTTTGTTTTTAATATGAGTATTAATAGTAAATTCATGCAAATGTGCTAATGAAAATCAAGACTAGAAGAAAGGGCTTCAGGCAGGACAGACAAACATTTTCTAAAATGGAATGTGGCTTTGATTTTTTTTGTTTTGGGAAGTGATCCAGGTTGCCCTAACAGAAAGCAGAGACACTTTGTGGCTGGGGTCCCTTTGTGCACAATGCAATGGCAAGGCAGTTCAAGACCAGTTCATCTGTGTGAAAATATGACCCTCATGAGTCTGGAGGTCAATGAAACCACTGTTGATCTGCTTAGGGCATGCTGGTCACTGCTTTAGGGTCATTTTGATTTATGTGCCTGGATTTTCCACTTCCAGAAGAATAAAATGTGTGTAACTGTCTCTTAGTTAACGCTCATTTATTGTTGGCAACATGCATTTTTTTCAGAAATATGCATTATATGAAAAATCTAACAAATTTAATGTAAGAATATACAGTTACATTTTTATGAAAGAAGAATAGATGAATAGATAATTAGGGAAAAAAAAACCTTAAAAGCATGGCTTTTGAGTTCTTTCCCTTTTTTGTTTTTTTTTAAGCAATATACAAGCTTCCCTCTTCTCTGATATTTAAACATTGTGGTTTAAGAGTTTAACAGTTTTTGTAGATTTACTTTAAAGTTTCTCACGTGAAGGATGAAATTGATGATAACACCATTCAATGAATGGGATAGTTGAGGCAGAGGCAGAATCAGCTAAAAGAAATGTGTAGCAAACCAGAAAGTTAATAATTATTTACCTCCCTAACTCCTATCCAACTTCAAAAGTAAAATCAATGGAGGCTTTAAATGTGCTTTCCTAGTACAAAAATGGCAACTGCTTCCCTGCTGAGATGTCTTGGAAGTGTTGCCACAGATGGCAACCACTCCACAGAGAATTTGGTCTTTAGTATCTCCTGAAGCCTGGTGGGGCCTCCCAGGCTTTCATGATGGCTCTGGGCACCAGTGCTGGAATGCCTTCCTGTGCATTTCACTGGCACAAACTGGTACCAAAAACTTCCCACTGCACAGCTCAGCACGGCGAGGGAAGTGGGACACAGGAGGAATCAGGGGGCACTGCACACCTGCCTCTGGCACAAGGGAGATGGGGCAAAATATCTCCTCAGCTGACACCAACATTTTTTCCCCTTGATCACTTTGCACTATTCATTTCAGTGTGATTAACACAGGAGGGCATCTGAGTCAATTTTCTGGATTTTTTTTTTCTGCTTTTATGTCAGATATTTAATAGCTCTGGCTTCAGAGTCACTCGTTCCTCTGGTGTGTAAACAGTCTTCCCCTTACTAGTTGCCATCCAAAGTACTTCTATCTACTGCTATTCCAATACTTCTATCAAACTCCTTAATTTGTTCTATAAGACCCTCTAACTCCTTGAAACTGTTCAAGAAAAAGCCTGTTAAGGTCTCTGCCACCTGCTTTGCATGTGACTGCTGAGCAGTTCAGTAACGAAATCTGAACATGAGTAAACAAACAACACATTTATGACTGTGCTGTAACCTCACCATTGTATTCCTTGTCCCATTTGTTAGGGAGTTTTACATAACCCAAAACTCTGGCTTTTGTTTGGTCTGTGAACAAAACCTTGGGCTGGAGAATTATGAAATGTTCAAGGTGCTGCTCACTGCTTGTTCTGTGGAGTAACTGCTTCACAAGCCTTCTCCTTCAAGACAGCCTAAATGCTGTTTAATACTCTCTTAGTTGTCATTTCTGTCAGCACTCAGCACTGTGAAGAGTTGCTGAACTAAACCATATTAGCAGGTCTTTACAATTATTTGTAAATGTTGGGATACTCAGAAGATTATTGCACTGGTACATTGCCTTTGGTGCCTGAGGGGAGCACAAATTATATCTTATCTGCAGGAATAGCACTGAGGAGCTGTCTTATGAGATGCTGTGGTGCTCAACCCACTTCCAATCCTATCACTGGGATTGTCAGGGTACAATTTATATCAGTGAGCAGGACAGACACAGCCTCTAACATTAGAGTTTCACATGAATCTAATGCATGGGAAATGGATTTTTTTTCTCAAATGGATAAAAATATCTTCTCATCTGAAACCTTAAACTGATGACATTTCAGAATTCCAATTGGAGAGATGGAAAAGCAGATGATCTGTGGTTTTTAAAACTCTTTCTGATAGCTGGTGCTTCTTGTCTATAAAGTTTGTTGAAGTACTACTGAGACAAAGCACTTTGAACTTTTGCCCATATATCTGACTCCACAAAGGTTTGTCTATAATTGTCTATATTTCAGGAAAACTACTGTTTTCTGAAACACATTAGTTCAGGATTGTCAGGACTGGTACCTGGAAGTTACGCTCCTAAAATTGAAAGAAATGGTCCAGTTTTCAAAAGCACTGAGCAACCTCTGAGTGCCATGGAAATTGTCCAGGATTTAAAGCTCTGGGAAAAGGTCAGGCTGGTTGTTTTGTAACCTAAATTTAAGCTCCTATGTACTAAAAATGCCAAGGAAGAAATATCCCCTATCATAAGCCAGTTCTTTAAAAAGAGACATACTTTTAACAACTGCTTAATTGAAAGCAAAACTTATTTCAGTACGATAGGAACATATTTATAGTTGTGTTTGTGCCATCTTGTAATTTGCAACTTGAAAGGAAGTCAATTGTTGCATAACTCTACAGGCCAGTGGGCCATTTCCCTTGGCTCCTGAAGTAGAAATTAAAATTTGTTTTATTCTTTATAGTTATATATATATGTTTATTTATTATCTGCTGCTGGGAGCTGTTGAGTGACCTGCTGGTGTGCCCTATGGATCTGGCTATGGGAAAGACTGCCTTGTTAAACTCTCTTCCATACCAGGGCACTGAAAGAGGAGGCTGTCAGGAGCTTCCCTCTGACCATAACGTGAGACACTCCAATAATGTGTGCATTGTGTGGTGGAGGCTGGCAATGTAGGGCATCACCTCACCAAAAAGTCACTGATACAGGCTTCATTTGAGACTGCAGCCCCTTCCTAATTCATTCTAAGGGGAGCATGAAGAGCTTCCTACCCATAATGGGAGTGAAATCCTGCCTTGCTCCTGCTTGGGCTTTTGCCATGGCGTTGGGTGATGGCAGGTTTCATCACTGCATGGTGTATCCTGACATGGGCCTGAGAGATGGGATGGGGCACAGAAACCAGGAGCAGGGCAGGATCCTGGAGACTATCAGGTGTTGTAGAGAGAGAGGCACCTGAGTGGGAGTGAAGACAGGGACAATAATTTCCTCATACAAATGCTGGCTAAAACAGGGTCCCTTGAGTGGCAATAGCGTTTTAATAGGTGAGCTCCAATTTCTGTCTATATTAGCCTGTGTTTAGGTCTGTTTATTTATACTTTATCATGTGAAACATGGTAGAGGATGATGGTTTGTTCTCAGTCAGGGCAATTATTGTTACAGTGCAGAATCAGAGTGTAATTCACAATGGATGAGACCTTGTCAGAACTGCTTCTTTTGGAGCAGAAAGGGACATCAGACCAGAGCTTGATCCGGTGGGGCCATGCAAACCTCCAGAGATGGGGGCTTCACAGCCTCCTGAGGGACCCTGTGCCCTGCCTGGATGGCCCTGGGAATAAGAAGCACATCCTGCCAGGGCATGCTGGCTGTGCTGGTCTCAGCCAGTGCTAATGTTCTCAGGCCCCTTTGCTTGTTCCCATCTGAGGGTGACCTCTGACTGTCACAGAAAGTCAAGTACTGACTGCATGGTCATCCTCTTCAGAAAGAGTGTATGACCTTTGAGTTTCTCTTCTTTTCCATTTACCCAGAAGAGATTTTCCCAAATTTTCTGAACCAGATGTGTCACTGCAAGGCCAGGACTGAAGAGCACCAGCCATCAGTGACTGCGTGATTTGGCAGGGCTGACCCCGCTGGATCACTTCTTGCCAGGTCCACAGGGTCTTTCCAGCCATGGTGGCATGGCTTTTGTGTCCTGTTTAATTTTTTTCTCTCAGAATTGAAGAGTTTTCCCATCCAAGGGAAACTCATTGAGGTTCATTGAGCTTTAACATCTCCTGGTTTTCTAGGACATCATTTCTGACTTGTGACTACTGGAGGTTGGCAGCACTGCTGTTGACTCTCAGTGCATTGAGGCTGCATTTATGTTGCTTGGTTTGACACATTCCTGGGAGACTTATTTCTACTCTCTGTGCATTTAGGTACAGCCTGGGCAAAGCAAGATAATTCATTTTTTGGTTTATGGTTCTTATTTCCCCTTACTTTAGCATCAAACTTTCTACCTTTTTAGGCTATTATTCTAAAACATACATTGTCTGCTGAGTATTATTTTGGTGTTAAGTTGTGTAAAGCACTCAATAAGTGTATACAAATTGACAATGGATGAACTGGAGGGATATTCTGACAGTAGCATGTAAAGAATTACAAGGAAAATCAGAACATGTAATATTTTTGAATTTGCATGCAATTTGTGAATATTTGCACATATCTTTTTTTTTTCCTAAGTTTTTTTCTGGTGTCACACATATATTTCCTCCTCTTGAAGGTAAAGGAGGAATTTAAAGCTTTCTGTGAATTTTAAAAACGAAGTTTTTACTTCTATTTTGAAAGATCTTGGTTAGAGCTGTTATGGAAAGTAAGAGGTGACTGAGGTTGATATCCAAAGTCAGTGATGTCAAAACCAAGGAGATGGTTGTCAGTTTTGTCAGAGGACACAATTTTACTGACTTCTGCTTAAATTTTTCATTTCTGATTAATAGGAAGTTATGTACTGATTTGTGGATCATGGCCAAAGACTCTGAAGTCTTGTAAATTCTATTCTACAGGTTTTCTAAAAGAGAAAAGACAAGAACTCTTTTCTTCAACCGGGTAAATGTGTGACTATAATACTGGTAAAAGGATCTTTGAAGTGTTTTTCTTCACATGCACAAAATCACTTAAGTATAAGCCACTAAAGAACCACACCTGGGAGATTTAAGGTGATTTTTTTTGTTTGTGCTATGCTGGAATTTTTTTGTTTCAGGAGTGTTTGTCTTATAGCTCGTGGTTGAAGTGACCCTCTTAAATCTACCTTTAAAGCTTGAAATGACACAAGCCTGAATCATGCAAGCAAAAGGGCACTACCTTGAATTTGTGTGCTTGAGTCTCTTGGCACAGGCAGAACACCCAGAAAATAGTTTCAGTCACTAGAAATGTTCACAAATATTACAAGTGTGTCATTGTAGTCCACAGTCTGAACACGTCTTCTTTCCTGCCCAACAGTAGACTCATATTGGAACAGGTCCAGTGCTTTAATGAATTACAAACCTGTAAAATATTTATTTTCCTCTGCCTGTGGTAACTACTCTTTAACCTGGCAGCAAGGCTAGGTACAAACAAGTGCTTGAGGCTGACTTGTGGGTAAATAGGCTGTGTGCATGGAAAGAGGGGCTGTGACACGGAGCCAGTCACCGTTCCTTGGCCACGCACCGAAACACGGTGCCAAAGGATGGGGAGCACCCTATGGCTGTGCTTGACACCAAACATGTGTGGGAGCTTCCTGCCAGAGCAGGTGGGCAAGAATAGCTCAGCTGGGAGCAGGTGAGAGGGCTCAGGCAGGGAAAGGCATTCCTGACTTTCCTGGCGTTCCTCCTGCGCTGCGCAGGGAGAGCACTGCCAAGCAACACATGCACTGCTGGCATCTCCTGTTACTTCTACTTCTGTAAGTCAGGAACCATTCCTCTGAAGCCAATGGCACCTCATTAACATTAAACTGATGTGAATAAGAGGCAGCTGGGACATATATGTTTCCATACCTTTGTGCCGTTGGGTCTGATTCTAGTTTTGTTCACACTGGTTTGATATTGATACAGCTCCTCTGGCTTTCATGACATGAATCTGTGTTTAACCTGGGTCAGCAAGATCTCAATCAGATTCATTTACTTCAGAAAATATGTGCCCAGAGCTGTTGGGAAAGGATGGGTCTGTAGGAGAATAGAAGATGGGAAGTAAAAATAGGAAAGGGATCAAGAAACAGCTGAAGGATGGAGATTCATGCTTCTTGTGTTTCCCTACAGTTTGTTGCCTTTGTCAGTGAAAAACTGGAGAGACGAAAGAAGGGAATATTTCTTGACTTAGAGGTTGTCTTCAGGCTGAGCAAAGCCCTGCGGTAAAAGCATGTTAGTCCTCCCTCCTTTTTCTATTTCAGCTGTTCTTTGTGTTGGGAAAAAAAATCCCACTTCTTTGTTTTTTTCCAGTACAAAATAGGAAAGGACTACAAGGAAACAGAGCAGATTATTTTTTCCAGTTTGCCTTAGGGTTTCCTGAATTTTTGCTACTGTACATTTATTTAAAGTAACCCTATCTGTTTAAATACATGCTGATCTTTGGCTGCTCTGAGATCAGAATCAGCCCTGAAGAATGCCTTTTGCTCGCAGTCATTTTTGCATTGTCAGTCCTTCCTCAGCGCCCCCCGCCATGCTGACCTCCAGGGTATCAGGTGACAGCAGGATAAACTGCAACACATGTGGGCTGGGCAGGCAGCGAGTTATGATCTGAACCAACACAGAAATTGGGGTCTCTTGTCAGTCTCCTCAAGGATGACAAAATAATCTGCTTCCAAATGAAGGTAGATGTAAGATAAATTCTGTGCCTGCTGTTATATTTTTTTGGCATTAGCCAAATGCTCTAAGCATTTTGTGGCTTTGTCACCACCAATTATGAACTAAAATAACATCAAGTGCTGCAGAGTGCCATGATCCAAAACTCCTCTGTCTCTTCTCACTGACATTGTGAATAAATAAAATCAGCTCCAATGATTCATTAATTCATGTTTAATAAGGCTTTGCAAAGTTATGTCAGACACTTGGAAAGGATGTCTGGAACTAAAAGCTCAATCCCTCAGTGTCTAACCCAGACGAGCTGACTCCTTAATTTTGCTGAAACAATATGTGCAGTGAAGGGATTGTTGGAGCTCTGGAAAGTTTTCTGTTGTGTGCACTATTTAAAAATTCTGTGCAATTGTCATCATTATCTTCACAAAATGAAAACAAGTCTTTTATAGTGAAACTTAGGACATTATGCAATAAACTAAAATTTATTGTTTAATTCTCCAACCAAGACTTTACATAACAAATGGAATAAATTAAAATTTTTTGTTGGCTGTCTCAATTTCACAATAATTGTATTTTTATTTGAGCAATGTGTGTATATCCTGAAAATACTTCAAGAAAAAAATAAATTATTCAAATGGAACAACTTTGCGGTAAATTATACCGCAATTTTTTTCCCCTTAAATGTAATTTCTATAAGATTCGTTTGTTAGAATTGGAAAGATGCTTAAAGCTTTTAAAAAAGGTAAAATAATTTCCTTTTTATTGTCCAGACTCTATATAAGTCATTGCTAATTAATACTGCCCTTTCTGGTGACTTTGCAGCAGCCAAAGGAGGCAAACTCAAACAAACCAATTATAAATGATTTTTCAATGTAAACTTTTAACAGTGTAGCCTAAGGGCTTGCTCAACATAAAAGTACAATTTAGAAAACATAAGTTTTAACTAAGGTCAGGATATATCAGGCCGTGATGGATGTACATGTAAAAACATCTGACTGTGGAATGACAACATTTTCTTCAAGACTAAGCAAAGCGTTGGTGGCAGTGATAAATAAAATGAAAAATAGCCTTGAATGAACTGACCAGAAGGTTTGAGTTTGGAGTCTGGGTTGCTAGTTTGGGGGTTTTTCTCAAGTGCATGTTGATTTTGTTTTCTTCAGAGTTTTGCAAATCTGACTTCCTGGGATGCTGCAAGCAGTATAATCTGAGTTTTCGACCTGTATTCTACAGCAGGGCCAAGGGAAAGTCAAGCTTTTAAGCACCATCTGCTGCCTTGGGTCCCAGGTAGAAATCACCCAATTCCTCCTGTTGCCAGCTGCTGGAGCAGAGCCCCTGTGCTGTGGGGTGCCACACACCCTTCCACCCGTGCGTGGTGCAGCACTGGCTGCTGCCAGTGACACAGCCCATCTGGCCTTGTTCCTCCAGCTACTGAGTGGAAAATGTCATGGCCCTGTGATGCAAAGCACTGTCCCAGTGTATCCCACCACCACAGGTTTAAGCTTGTTCACCATTTTGGAAGAAAAAATGTGGGGAGAAGATCCCGGTTTGAATTGGTGGTGGTTGACTGCTCCACACTGTCTTGAAGGCTCTTCATCCTCATTGTCTGTCTTTCAACAGCCTGAGTGAAGCTGGCACGGGCTCACACCATGTGCTGTGTCTAATTTGGTAGAAGCAGTCACATGCCCGTAGTGTGATCTGTATCAGATTTGTACAGCTGAGTCATCTGGTATCAATTCCTGTGGAGCGAAGGCTCCATAGCTGCAGCCCTCACGTGTTCCCTGCTCCTGTCTTGTAACTCATTTATCACAGTTCCACTCTTGCCCTGCTCCTCTGCCCATTCCCCAATTCACCCAACACCTCTTCCTTAGCTCGGGAATATCTTTTCCCAGACACATGTACCACCTCATCCTGGGCTCATCAGCCCAGGAAGTCACACAGACTTCCTACAAATATCACACAGATATTTGTAAATGATCTCTGAACCTCTGACTCTCTGCTGTTGTCATTGCATCACTCCTTCTCCTTCAGAAGGATGGTACCTTAACCTCCCTTCACACATGGTGTCTCCACAGCCTCTTGAAAAGAGAACAGAGAACATTGTTTCTTATCAAGCAACTTCCTTCTCCTTTCAGCTGAAAATTTGTCCTGGTCATTAACACACCACCCTCCATGGGTGCTCCTGGCTCCTCCACTCAGATTAGCAAAAGACAGCCAAAGGCATACCCATGGCTTCACAAAGTGTGCATGGAAACCATACATTGGAGCTGGGTCACCAGTTAATCAGCCAGGCTCTGACTGCAGGTTTGTCATTTTGTTGAAGCAAAACTTGATTTTGTCAATGAAGTAAAGGCTTGTTTGTGTTTATTTTTAACAAAAACACCGCCTCCTTCTATATTTACTAGAATTGCAACCTTACTAAGCACATAGTGTATGTTCATAGCCATTGGCAAAACCCAATGGATGCTACTTGGAAAAACAAAAAATTACTGCTTAGTTGAATTAGAAACATTTATAACATCTGCAATTGTACTTGTTTGTCCTCTCTTCTCGTGAGCAAAGTTGTTCCACTGGTGCGGTCTCCCCTCTTTCTTTCTTGTCATCTATAATTATGTTGAAGGGATTAATAATCATGCATTTTATCCAGCGTCTCAGCTTGATGACAGGGCATTGTTTAATGAGAGCAAAATCAGTGTCCTGGCTCTTTGGGAGAGCTGAGGCTGTGCTTGCAGTGGAAATCATTGAAAATAAACATGTGGAAGCCTAAGCGCTCTTTAATAACTCCTTCTGCTTGTTTGGTTAGCAATTTCGATGATTTCGTCCGTTGTGCCTGGCTCTGCTGCTGCAGAGGCATGGTTATTTATGGTGCCAGAGGAGGTTATGATCTCCTTATATAAACTACAGCACAGAGGTAGAATATAGTCAGTTCTGAGTCATGCTGGGTGTTTTAGTTCTGCAGCTCTAATGCCATTAGGTCGAGAATTGGCCATTAACAGAATTTTTTAGGATACTGTTTAGAATACTGTTTAGGATACTGATGCACCAAGCGCCCAGAGAAGTTATGGATCTGTTACATAGACAGGCTTTGTCCTGTCTGTAGCTTTTTCTTCTACTTAGGTATTTAGCTTATATTTGCAAATGGCAAGATGCTGTTACAAAGTGGCACTGCTCATGTGTTGGAAGCAGTTACTGGGTTATTTCCTTCTCAGAGGTGCCTGGGTTTAAGTGCAGAGCTTGGGACCATGTGTGCTTGACTGAAACAAAGGGTGTAAAAGGGTCTCTGCTGGTAAGATGCAGCCCACCTGCAGCACTGCTGTCTTTGGGTCTTACAAGCCAGGGAACATGGACAGTTTCCATGGGAGACTGGGAAAGTCTAGGTCTCATTGCAGCAGAGAGCACTCACTCAAAACCCACTTTTCCTGTTCTCTCCCCGACGGGAATCTGGAGAAGCTTGGCTTTGCAGTGTGGGATGGCTGTGGCATTTCCTGTGCCACAGCTCAGCTGGGTCAGGGCAGGGAGGGAGAGTGATAATCCCCAGGGAGCAGCACCTGGCTGGCAGCATCCAGTGCCCACTGGAGGATCAGCACAGGGGACAGAGGTTTCTCACCAGTGAAGTGAAATGTAACTAGCAATTAGGACAGAGCATGGAAGTGCCAGTTACATGTACTCAGACAAATCCTCAGAGACAAGTCAGTGCTTAGGGTACCGAGATGGGTGGGGCTTCAAGGCCATGGAGCACCAAGAATTAGTGTTCAAAGCCCAGGGCTTTGTCTCCTGGCTGTGGCACAGTGATATGCTGCTCTCAAATTTTTGGGGAACTTGGACTCCAGTCGTAACTCAGGCAGTGAATACAGCTGCTGTCAACCTTCCATTGGTTGGTATTCTCTCCTGTAAATGCATTGTGGAAGGACACTGCTCAAGTGTTCCAGACCTTATTAATGAGGGAAGCAGTTTTCCTTCAGACCTTCCTCAGATACCCATCACACCACCAGACAGCCTGGAATGAATTCTCTCTTCTTGCTTTGTATGAGTGATTCAGATTTTTGCATAATATATTTAATTTGTAACTTATGTATGTAGCAATTTGGGTGATGTTTGAGTAGGACATTTCCTTTTCTTGTTACTGCTAGTGCTTGAAGTGATGAAAACTCATTCTTTCTCAAGGGAAGTACATGGGGAAGGGTAGCCAAGGGCTCAGGCTGTGGGTGGGATGGCAGGGGCCAGCAGTTAATTCAACAAAACCATATATTAATGTGGAACACAAGAGAGGGATTTCCTCTTCTGTATCCACTTTATTTTTCAATGACAGAAGCCACCTATGAAAGACAAGGGTCAGTTTAGGTTAGCTCCTCATTCTTACACACACATTCACACATTTACACCCCCACAGAAGCACAATGGTGCCTGAAGTCCAGAAAGCCCAAAAACAACAGGAGGCTGGAGCCAAGACCCAAGCATCACCTACACCAGTGCTGTCCCTGTTGTGTGATGGGAGTTCATGGCATCATTACTTACAGCCTGTCAATGCCAGCCCACACCTCCTCAGGTCCTGCTGCCCTGACAGCCTCTTGTCTTCCCTCTACTTGGCCATCAGCACTGACCCAGTACCTTAACCCCACTTTTCTCCTGCTCCACATCAGTGGTACTTGCACATCTGCTCCAGGATGCCTCACAAGGACATACCCTGCAAATCTCCATGTGGTTTGCAGAATGAATTCCCTGATGACCCTCTCATTAATAGTTTTCCCTGCCAAATGCTGTTTGCTTTTACTTTCAGAACAGTCTGCATTAATGATTAGTTCCTCTACTTGGACATTATTTACATAAAGTATTGCTCTCATCTCACAGGCAGCAGCTCCACAATGTCACTGAGCAAGACCAGGATCAATGACCAGTGAAAGTAAATGCCAGACAACAGTTGTCTCTGCAGGATGCATTCATGGAAAGCTGGGAATTTCCATACCCTCCTGGCTGCCCTGCCTGAGACGATAAGTGCTTGAATATTTCACAGCAAAAAAGTCCTGGGAAAAGCAGAACTCTTTCTTGTGATAAAGGCTGGCTGCACATTTTGGGAAGATGAGCTTGTCAGGGATGTTGCTGCACTCAGGCTGAACCTGTGGGAAGTGTGCCTGTTCCTAATAAATGTTGTGTGTATTTATGTGGCAGTCATTGTGCTTTGCAAGGAGAGAGTCACAGAAATAATTAGTTAAGAGCGTGAGGTTTTTGGCACAGATTCCCTTTCTCAAGTAGCTGTGATGTTCATATATAAGAAAAATTGATTTGGCATCTAGACAGGATTTCAGCACGCTCATGGTTATGGAAATCAGCTATGGGCATGGAAGAAATCTGTATATTGATTCATAAACTGACTTGATGACTTGTTCATGTTTTAATGTTTTCATGGACTTTTACCCAAGATAAAATTGTCAGTAAGTACCACTTGACTGTGCTACAGCACCATCTAAAATGGTGGGATGAATGCAGGGAATAAAAGGGATTTCCTATCAGGCAGAAGACAATTTTCTGTGCTAATTAATTTTTTCCTTAAAGATGAGCATTCTTTGTCATTGCCCTTGCTATGGAGTTAGAATATACATGTAAATAACACCCAGTGAAAAATGGTTTCCTGTGATAGGCCCCCAGTTTTATGGACAATTTATTTTGCAAGAGCTCAGGAAAGCCAGTCCTCCTCCTGCTCACACCAGGCTGTGTCCATGCTGCTAGAACTGCTGCATCTGTGTGTAGGAAACAGAATGAGAATTGCGGCACTTTGGTATCGTGTAGTAGGACAAAAGCCAGTGTGGCTTGCTGAGTCTGTTCTTCTGTCCCTGGCTGGTGAGGGGTGTGTTTAGTCAGCATCAGCACCAACCCAAGACTGCCTTGCCGAAAACACCTACTAAGAGACTCACTCCTCAGGAACATGTTTCTCTGCAGGTTTAAATCTTAATCCCTGAATTATACCTCTGCCTGCCTCATGGTTTCCTTTGGAGAGCTTCCAGCATTGATCAATCCTGACCCCATTTGACTCAAGCTATGTGGGTTTGAAATGGAGGCAGGATGGCTGCTGGCCATAACTGAGAGGAAAGGAAACTGTGTCATGTGCTACATCATCCAAGATCCAGTGTGATAACAACGTGTGACCGAATTCTGATCTCACTTGTAGCACTGAGCTTCCATTCTGACTCCAGAAGGAATCAATGGGTGTAATGTGAGTCACAACACACACTGTGCCACAGCAGAGGAGAATTTTTCCAACAAATGCTGTCTCTTTTGTCAAGACAGAAAAAAAACCCTGGAGACCCATACTATATCAAACTGCAAAATTCAGGAAAGAGGCCCCATAGTAACTACATTTTTGAAGGTGAAGGTTGTTCCTTGCAGATTAAATCTTCCCTTATGACAGTTGGTTACTCATTTTCAGAAAATTTCTGCAAGTTTTTCCACGATTAGTGTGTAGGATTAAAAGATCTCTGAGGTCTTGTTTGACACTATTGTGTTTGGACACCATCTTGCATACTAAAAACACCCATGGAGAAATCAGGGAGATGTCTCATGGTGTCTCAAGGTGGGCTGCTAGAAACAGATATTTTCATACCCTCAGGAAGAGAAAAAGGCCATTTTATCATTTGGTAGTTGGGTTGCTGATTATTAAACAGTCTGCCAAATCTGTGGTGAACGAGTGATTTAAATGTACTTTGAAGGCAGCTTTTGTTTCCTTCAGTTGCTATTCTAAGAAAGGACCCTTAAAATTAATTGACTGACAAACTGTATTATTGATGCTGCCTACGTAGCCAGCACTGGCCAAAACTGATGGGAGCCCTGGCATCTTGGTCAAGGCTGCTCTAAACCCTTCTGAGAACCTCTGCTTGCCCTCTCTTTATGCTCTTGGGTAGGAGAGGGCATGTTTAGTTTTCTGCTTACTCTCTTCCCTTTTGTACTTGTTCATTTGCTAGGTGCATAAAGGAGAGGAGGTCATTTGTGCACATGGGATAAAGAGGTATTATGAATTCTAAAGTGTTTGCTTTATTGGGAAAAGCACAGTGAGCAGGAGAGCTCAGGAATCTAATGTGTGAATTTTTAATGAATGCTGTGCCATGTGTTTGTGCAGGTTTTTTTTCCTACCTGTAGCAGCTTTATTCATTTGGGAGAGTACTGTGTACAAGATATTCTTTAGTAGTGTGCTGGCTGCTGTTTAGTTTTAATAAATTAAATCCTTTATATCAATGTAATATTCTTTAGACAAGCACTTCCAAGACAGATTAGAAATGAACTTAAGGGGATTAAAAGCTTCTCTTGCTAAAAACAATGTTTCAGATGGGAAATCCACTTATTTATGTCACTTTCAGTGGACTACATTTGGCTTTAATATGTTGCTACTGCTAAAGAAAGCAGTGCATTGCCCATGACTGCAGCCTTTCTGCTCTGCTTTACATACACAGCAATGTTTATTTTCTTCCATACAGTAAGTCACTTTGGGAAAGATTGATGGCTTCCCATGAAATTGCAAGAAACCATTTTCTTCTTATGTAGAGAAAACAAAAGATTTAATGAATCTGGCATTTAAAATAGCATCAGTGTCTTTGTAAAATAGGAAATTATGGGAATGGAAGGTATGAGCAGGGAGAAAAATCTGCTCTGGTTTTCCCCTTGCTGCATTATAGCAGGCTGAAAACATGAATTGGAAGGTTGTCACTATCTGTGAAATCCTGGACATCTGGATTTAGCTGGTCTTAGCTCTGGTCTCTGCAGCTAGCTGAGGGTGTGGTACCAGATTGCAGGCTCTTTCCTCTAACTCACACCAGGTTATCTATTTCTATACCAAAACTTGTCCTAATACATGGTTCAGAGTTGTGCCAACCCCACTGGTGGGTTCTGGTACCAACCTGAAATATCTTGATTTGAAATATTGTAAAATCTATAAGAATACAATATGTAACACATAATAATATACAATATAATGTCATATCTTTGTGTGTGTGTATATAAATCAGAATCTGCTGGGTTTGATGTAGCACCACTCTGCAGGTACAGAATGCTGTAGAATGAGATGCTGCCTGTCCATGCCCCAATGTCTGACTCCTGCTCCACTGAAGACATTCAGCCAGCAGAAACGGAGAGCTTTGGTGAGCTCAGCAAAGCTGCAGCTGTGCCTCTCTCCAGAGCCTTGTCCTGCTGGGTATCTGGCCATGCTCAGATGGCTCTGAGCATTAACAGCAAGCCCTGCAGTCCTAGGCTCTGGTAGGAGCTTTGCAGTAATCACCAGCCAAGGCACACAATACTGACCTGGAAAAGGCTGGCTGCTGCCCAATGCTCTCACACTGAAGTTTAACCAGGATGGGAACCAACTCTGTGGAATAAATGAGGAGGCTCTCCTGCAGGATGAACCATGACAAAATTGAATATTCTGAGTATTCACACAATTTTAAGAGCGCATTTTGGCCCCATAAGAGACAATCCAGCACTCTAACATTCCTAGCATCCATGATTGGCAATCTGAACTGTCAGTTCTTCTCCCAGACTACAAAAAGGAAGTTTTGGAGTTTGCTCCTCACAGCTGAATGCAATGGGGACAAATAAGGCACTAGGACACAACTGATCTCCCAAAAGGGTGAAAGAAGAAAGAATTCCTCCTGAGCCTCCTCACAAAGCTGCCAGGAAGGGAAGGAGACTGGAGAGCCTTTGAGGACAGTCTGGTTTTGCCTTTTCTTAAGTGAGTTAGAAGTCTTTGGTCTACAGCGAGGACAGAAGAAATGATCATATGAAAACGAAAACTGGAAGAAGTATGTGAAATTAATGTTTTAATTGGAACAAGGCCTTTCAGTCTATTTATTGTTGCCATTTGCATGTGAGACCATGAAACTACAGTGCTTAGTCTCACATGTCAGCTCCAAGAGCTCAGCTATGGTTTGCAGGTCTGTTATTATTCAATTGCTGTGCAGATAGCTTGGGCAGAGGGAGAGGTTCCACACCACAGCACATAAAGTTTGTCTTGGTAACTGTGTCCCTGACACAGTGCTGGATTTTGTTATTTTAGGCACACCTCCCCCCATCATTACTTAAAAAAATTTCACAATTATTTCTATTCCATCATGTTTCATTACACAGTAAAGTATTATTTATTTAAATGGTTTTCAAAGTAACTTATTTCCTGGTACCTGGTTAAAACAAGATCATTTCTCTTAATGCTTTCAAGCCATTGAAACTCCAGGATCTGTGTCCATTTTTGTCACTCTTCAATTGCTGGTTAGTGCCCTCTTTCCACAGCCAGAAGCTGACATTCAGATTGAATTGTAGTGCATCTGATCAAGCAAGGGATATGTTTTGAAGGCAAAGCTCAAAGATTGAGTTGTGTGACTCCGCTGGTATTGAAAAGGGCCCTAAAGTGAGGCTGTGTATTTACCTTGTATTCTTGAGATTGAGGGAGAATAGGCTGCTAAGCAGAAATTAAACAACCATCTTTATTTTTCATTATTTTCTTCTGTTTTGTTTTTGGAAGTTAGATTTCACTCTTTTCCCCCAAACCACATTTTTTTGCTAGTCCTAGTATTTATCAGGTATCTAAATCCTTATGTATCATACATGACAACAAATTCTGACTGAAATTTCACCACTAGATTTAGACTGGAGAGGGCAGGGTTATTTTCTGCACAATAATGATGGTTTCTTTAGTCACTGTAGCCACTATGTATGCACTGGTCATAACACCGAAGATAAAATTTATATACATTGTCACATGGTTTATCTGAGAAAAAATATATATTGTTTGAGAAAAAGTTATATAATGAGGATCAGGGATAGAATTTCACTGAGAAATGTGGTGTAAAAATGCTTCTCATTTTAAATTAAGCTTTCAATGGCAAGTGCTTGGCTTTCAGCAGCTCCTCTGAAACCCTTTTAATTGAAGTTCCATGAAAATCTGGGGAGTTCAGCTCAAGTTCAGCTCCCAAACCCATCCTGATTTCATTAAAGATCTGATCTTTCTTTATTTGCCAATAAAATATGTATGTAAACGTGTGTGAGTGTGTATAAATCAGTATCTGCTAGATAACTGTTGTTTTGTGTTGTTTTGGGTTTTTTTCTTCCCTGAAGGAACAGTTTCCCTTTTCTTTATGAAGAATGAACTCTGCTCCGTGCATGCAATGGGAGTTGGAATGAACGATCCGTGGGAGATCCTTCCCACTCCCCCTGCCCCAGGATGGGATTTGGAGCACACAACACCCTTATTGCTTCCCTGTTTTGTATTCTGCACTGGTTGTGCCAAGCTCACCATCATCTCCCCGTGGCCTGGGTGAGGACAGGGGAGGCTCAGGATGGTTCCCTTGGTGCTGGGTGCACTGGGAAAACCACGGTCAGCAAAAACTGGGGATTGAGCTTGCCTTGGCCAGGATTAGGGTATTGCCATGTTATTTCCATGCCACTATTTTCTGTCTTCTAAGGCCCAATAAAGGTCTTGATAATTCTTGCTCAGGGCTCATGTCTGGACAGGGATTTCACCTTTTTGGGTTTTTGGTTAATTCCTTTTCCAGTGGCCAGATATGCCTGCAACAGCACCAAGGGGCTGAGGCTACATATACCATGGCATATCTCTTTGCTAAACCGGTAAAACAGTGAGATGTCATTAAAAATTATATCCATGTATTAGAGGTTCTCAGCTTGGCTATAGGGTCCTTTCAAAGCTATGAGGTTGGAGAAATTCATTTTGCCCCTCCTGGGCAGAAAACAGTGTTCCCATTTTCTTCCTTGTCAACTCTGTTATGTAGATTCCCTTGGGACTCAGAGGAAGGGTCCCTGGGAATTGCTGGTGTTCCTGCTTTTATTTTGTGTGAGACTCCAGATGAAAATGTGTTGAAAACAGTGTAAATCCTGAGTTCCCCAAGGCAGAGAGTTGTGATAGACTCAAGCCCTGTGTCAGTCCACTGTGTAGCAGCATGCCAGGCACTCTTGCATTCGATATCACTTGGGTACCCATTTCTCAGTTTCATCCCACTCCTGGAGAAATAATTGCTGTCAGGTTCTTTTATTTTAATCAATGATTTTATTCTGTTACTATTGCAACTGCTACCTGTTCCACAAGGCTCCTCACAAGCTCTGCATGTTGCTATCTGCAGTTTCAGTGAATCAGATCTCAGTGTTTCTGATCAGGGTCCAGCTGGAACTACACATCTTTTGTTCATGTATTTAATATACTCAAAATGCACTAAATGACAGTTTATAATATCATTATCAACAGTTAAAGACATTATAACTTCAAGAAATGAAAAGAAAGTGCAGCCATATGTGGAAATGCTTTATTTTGTGCACTTTTAACCCTCACAATAGTTCAGCTGCAAAAATGGGGATAGCAATGAGAAGCAGGGAGAAAATCGTATGTCTGCAAAATCATTTTTCAGCTTTCTGTCCACTGCTGTCATGAAAGAGCACTGAACTATTTGGATGGTAAATAACAACCAAGAACTAATTTATTTTTCTTCATAAAATTATTTCTAGAATTGGATTCAAATGTGTTCCTTATTACACGGTTTGATAATTCAGTGATGCTTTCCCCCCATAACATACGAGCTGATTTAAACCTTCACTCCAAACAGCCTCGGGCTTATTAAGAACAGTGTGGACTGAGTATGGATTAGGTTTAAAAGTAATAAAAAAGTAGACCTGTTGGTTAGGTGAAAAATTCACTATCAGATTCCTGAGTGCAGCTTTCTTTTCATGTGCAAACTGCATTAAATGAGGCATTTAATTCAACAAATCCATAGTTCTGATCCACCAGAAATAGAGACTGGGTTAGTTCAATTTGTAACAAACGATCTCCATATGATCAAAGTCCTGAGAGCTGATTCCAACATACTGCTTAAATTAGTCTAACACCGAAGTGTTTGGCTCTGGGACAATATTTGGAATGTCTTACCAGAAGAAAAATTCCTCTGCACACATGGTTCCAATATCTGGGAATGCCAACCTTGCTTTTTAATGGGCTGACAGGGAGCCTCCGTGCTAACTTTCTGACTCCAAAAAGTTCTTGTGCTGTCACCCGCAAACCAGCTTGGATAATTTTTCCTTGGCTTCCTTATTAAAGCCTGAATGAAGGGATTGTGTGGCTTTCTTAATGTCACTTGGTCTGCTTGCCATAAATTCAAGCACTCATGATGAAAGCTCCACTTATATTTTGCTGGGAAATGGAATCAAGGAGAATGCACCCTCGTTCACAATAAATAACTGAAGTTGAGTTATTAAGTGTATTTCATATACCGGTGCCTTATTACATCAGCAGTTTAGATAATGGCTTCTTAAAAATATTCCTCTGCTGAAATGTATGACGAGTGAGTTGTATAGAGGATCCCAATGCATGGAACCAAACCAGCAGGCCAGAGCAATAACTTAGGACTGTATTAACAAATATCAAATATTTACATTTTTACATGCTGCTGTCTGTTTTGATTAAGCAACCATAGCAATAACAGCAGTCAGCAGCAAGGGCTGTATTTGCTTGGCTCCTGCCAGGGAATTCTCAGCTGGGATTGTTTGTTTGCGTTGTGCAGTGAAGACTCGAGCTGTTTACACTGTAGCTCCAGTTTTAGAGAGTGCTAATTATGCTCTGCTGCTGAACCCCTCTCCTTCTCAGAGTCTGCTCTTCTGCAGAAATACTTTACACCGGTCTCGAGGAAAGCAATCTGACTCACGGCAGGCAACAAAGGGTGCCCCAGTGCCTGATAACTTTTTCTTTTAATGTGGTGAGCGTTGCTAAGTGGAAATTCATGCCTTTAACTCTGCTTGCTTTTTCTTTTCTTTTCTTTATTAAAAAAAAAAATAATATAAAGAATGGACAACAGTTTCAAAGTCCTTGGCTGAATCTCCTCTCACAATTTTACTCCTTTTAATGGAACTTCTTAATGTGAAATGGGCTGATGTAATTTAGCTGGAGGGGTGTGTGGCATCTATCTCTGCATGTACACGAAGCATGCATATCATCCTTTACCTTTTCCCCCTGTTATTATATGTGCAGTGGGATGTAACAAATTGACACTCACCCAGGAACAGGCAGAGCTGACAGTGAGTAAATGCCCTGATTAGCATAGCATTGTTATAACTTTTCAGTTCCTTCCTGATTAGCTAAAATATGTCTAGCATGGCTAGGACACTATTTTTAAATCTGTGCTAAGCATTGCTTGATACTTTACGGGTGAAGGAGGCAGGATGAAGGATGAAAGGCTGGCACTCAGAAATTTAGCAAAACCAACTCTGTTACCATGTTTTCATGGTAACTATACTGAACAGGTGGCTAAGTGAGCCAATTAAACAGACTTTAGGAACAAATTATGATAGTAATTCATTGTCTGGGATCATTGAAATGCACTGTGTGGAATCTGTTCCCCAGAGCAGCCTGAATAATGAAAACCTATTTTTGTATAATTTTATTGTTTTCCTACCAACATGAAATGTTTAAAAAAAAGTACCTTTATTTATTTTTTTTTTCTTTAAATCTTGGGGGTGGGTAGGTGGAGGGGAAAGGATAAAGGACTTTTTCCAGAACTTTTAAAAGCAGGGTGTGATTGAATTAAAAACTCCAAATTATTAACATGTAAGAGCATCTTTTAAAGAAAACAAGGGTTTGCTAATGAAATATTTTAATTGTTTTAGAAAATATTTTTTCTTATTATGAGTTGAAAACCTTCAATAGTTTCACAGACAAGAATGAGCAAAAGCTCAAAGACCTTCCGACATAAATATTTTGATCAAAAAAGTGCCTGGCAAAGGCCAGTAAAGAAAGGGTGAAACATGAGAGGTACCAATTATGAACCTTTAAGCTTCAGTGGAGTGCTCCAGAGATGTAGGGGCTTCACTCTCGTTTTGGGGGATGATTGTCAAAGGATGTGGAGGACAATGCCCCAAACCATCTGTGTGAGCTGATTCAGCCCTCTCAGCATCAGCTCTTTCCCCTCATTGGCAAATCTTTAAAGTTAACACAGGCCCTGACAACTTTGGGGCTGTAAGTATTAGTCTCCAGTACCCCAGATCATCTCTTCTTCATGGTCTGGCTCAGTGGTACTCTGGCGTTGATTAAAAAAATGTGCCAAAGACTGACAGACAACACTATGTGTATAGATATAAACACTATATATAATAGATATATTTATAAACTATACTATGTATAAATGTATAATATTTATATAAAGAGGAGGGCAATAGTAAATTTCTGCTTTTATTTTTTTTTTCTTTTGAGGTCTGAGGGTTCTCTGGAATGATCTCAGGCCATTGTACAGCAACAGCTCTGAGTGGCCACATAGGTCTGCATTTGAACCCCTGACCCAGGAACAAAATAAATTACGTGAAGACTGAAGTATGGATATGGTGAGTGGCAGAAGAATAGCACTCAAAATGGTGTTCAAGAGATTCTGTATTCATTTAAGTAGTGCAACTGTTTAGCCAATTTATTCATTTGACAAGTTCCTTTCTAACCATCCTAATTCAGCATTTAGCCTAAGATGGCCTTCATTAGTTTATTAGATATTCATCGGAAGAGATTTTAGCATAAATACAGTTCCAGAGAGGATTACCACCCAGGGAATCTATTCTTTTAACCTACTTATTCGGCTATCAAGTATTTGTTGAAAAGGACTCCTATTTACTTAGTCTCTTAATGAAGTCTAGAAAAGCTTTTCTGCAAAGGGAATATTGTTTTGTCAAAATTAGCTTACTTAAATAGCTTTCAAAGCAGTCTGAGAACAAAGATTTCAAAGCCACAGCTCCAGCCTAATATTTACTTTTTACACTGTACAGTAGTTTAGACTTGCCAGAAAAAGTGCACTTGTGCTTTTTTGTTTTGTTTTGTTTAAATTTCTCTGCTTCTAGTTGTGAGATATATATGTCATTTCTAGGGGTATGGAACTAATTGAGGAATATGTCCTGCCCTTGTTGAGGTGAACAGGGCAGATAAATAAAAACTCCATTGGACATAAATCTCCTCCACCAACATCAAAGAAACAGGATCCTGCTAAGTGTATTTGTATAATGCAGTAATTTATGCAAAAAGCAGCTTTTGTCAGCAATGCAACAAAGCAGCTTTGATAAATGTCCCCTAATTTATTGTCATGTATCTCAAATCAAAGTAAAACATTTACAGCCTGCATACTGAAGGAACCCAGGCCCAGGGTACTTAAAGGGTTTCTCTCCCTTTCCATCTCGCCCCCACTTTTTTTTAAAAAAAAAAAAAAAGTACAAAAAGCCAAGTTGGGCAAAAGGTTAAAAAGGATCTGTTTTGAATGCTAAGTACTTTATACAAATTATGGGCAAAAAATAATAATGAATCTACTTAAAGAATGACAGAAAAGCCTATACAAATTCAGATTTAAAAATCCGCTTAGCTTTTCTCTTATGGGTGGTGTCTGACAAATTATAATGGGGATGCTGTAATTGTGTTTCACAGGGACAATTCCAGTTTCTCACGTTTCAAAGGAATAAATGGTGACTGTAGACAGTGGCTGCTCTTCTCTTCCCATCTCACCTATGGATTTTCCTGAGCAGCCGTCTTTCAGATGCACGGCACATTCTGGAAATCAGCTCAAGTGTGACATTTTGGGGAGAACCTTTATCATTGACTTCAGGCAGAAAAATCACACCCTGGTAGAGGACAACAGTGCTAGCAGGTCTGTTCCCACCAAAAGGCTGATGGCACTTGCATGGTGCAGAAACATTTTGAATTTTCTCTCCACTTCTTGAGAGAATTATTAGATTGGCTAGTTTGGTAAATTCAGGCAGACTGCTTGGTCTTTCAGTGCACAAAAGTTGTACAAAGGACCATTTATATATATATATATATGTATGTATAGAATGGATATGCACTGGTACAGGGTGCCCAGAGAAGCGGTGGCTGTCCCATCCCTGGAAGTGTCCAAGGTCAGGTTGGATGGGGCTTTGAGCAACCTGGAATAGTGGGAGCTGTCCATGGCAGGGGTTTGGGACCAAGTGATCTTTAAGGTCCCTTCCAAGCCAGGCCATTCAGTGATTGTGTGGCTCTAGGGCTGGACATGGTGTGCTGATGGTGTTGGCAGCACGTCCTGGTATGGGTGAGCACCCGGGAGCTGCTGCCCCCAGGGCCAGCAGCTCACCCTCTCACCCTCTGTGTGACTCCAGCCACGTGCTCTGCCTCCAGCTCAGCACTGAGCTCTACAGGCCCCTCTCTGAGGAGATGAGAAGAGAAAAATCAGTGTCAAGACTGCTACTCATCCTGCAGAGCTTCTGCTGGGGTTGCAGGGAAGGGCTGAAATCAGCTGGCTGGAGGGACACCATCCCATGCCTATCAATCAGATGGTGAAGGAAAACTACATGGGCTTTGCACTCACCCAAATGTCTTTCAGTTAAAAAGACCAAATGTGATATGACTGCTCCTCAAGCCCCTTTGATATTTAAGGAGTGATAAATTAAGTTTTGTTTCAGCTGAGATCTAGCATGCCTCCATATGTCAGTTTGCTTCAGAAGTAGGCAGCATTTCTATGTTTTTGAGTTAGAAATCTCTGTTTATAATAAAACAAACATACAGCTCCAGGAGTATAATATCCTTTGAGTGGAGTGGTTTCAAAGAGTTTTACAACCCATCTGGAAGACTGACTCCAACTTTTAGGCCTGTTCTTTGAGAAAATGCCTTATTTACACAGCTAGTAGTATGATTCTGGCATTGCAAGCCAGAGGAATGAAATTTGGAAAGCCAGGCCTGCTGCACCATAAAACAGAGACACGGAGTTCACTGAGAAAGTGAAAAGGAACAGTCGTTAAAAAACCCCCAAGTTTCATTTTCTTTGTGTAAAAGTTCTGTCTGCTGGGAATGAGCCTGCCTCTCCCAGCACCAGCTCGCCTCTTGGAAGAGCATAAGTCATCTGTACTACAGAGCAATTAATTCTAATTTCTTATGCATGTCTCTCTTTGTTGCTGTTGCCATTAACACATATTAAGATTATAAATTACATATATAATGATTTCCATTAATATCCTAATTTCTAGGTGTATAATTAAAACTTTGTACAAGTATTTTTCAGGAAGAGTCAATGAAATGAGAGGTTTTATGTCAAAAGTGTTTCAAAAAAGTAGCTTAGCAAAGTTGATCATATAAGTATGCCATTGGAATGGTGGAAGAGCTGTGTCCAGGAACAGGTTTTTTAAAAAAAGGACAACCTCTTCTCCAAAAACACACAATTTACCCCATGGAAGAGTCCATCATCATCACAGTGTCAAACAGAATGTGACACAAGGGTGCCCGGACCAAAACTTCAGCTCAGGTGGGTATATGATGTATATAAACTTGTGTGTGAGTACAGTAAATCCTGTCTCTCTAGGCACATTTATGCAGATAGACAGACACACTCCATATATGTTATGGTGAGGCCCAGCACCTGATTTATCACTGCCTGGCAATTTACCTGATCACCTCACACTCCTCACCATCCCTGATGTAACTTAAGCTGCTCAGCTCATGCCCCATACCTGCACAACCTTCAGTCCCCAGTGAGCTCTGCACAGGAGATCTGATGGGGCTGTGAGGTTAGAACATCTGACCAGGATGCATGTAAACTAGTGAGGTAAAAAAAAACCCTCTTAAAATTGAATTTAAAATTAAATTCTGGTTCGGAAGTAAAGAGACGTGGTCAGCAGAACTCTTTAGCAGGTATTTAATTTAAAAATACATTATCCTGCACATACTGGTGGACTGCTCAGTGCTGGTGTGCTCCCCTGACATGGAGGCAAGTGGTGGCAAGTATTGTTCTGCACCAAAGGGGACTTACACCCTCTTGTCAAGGTATGTTGCCTCTTGCTTTCAAAGTGTTCCTTCTTTGTCTTGTTTGTTACAGCAATAAGCTTTGCATTTCTGAGCAGGGCACCTGGTTGCTGCACTTGTGTCTCACTGTGCCTGAGCCCCCAGCCATGGCCATGTCCTGCCCTGAGTGCTGCAGACCTGTTGAGCTCTGCTCCTTTGTGCTTCATCCTCAGGAGGGAGTGATGCTGGAGTGCCACCAGAAGCTTCTATGATTTGAATTTTGAGTGACAAAAGGAGTCTAACACTGACCTCCTGAAAGCAGAAGTCTTCTTTTAATACTCTATTTCCTTTACTTTTTGAGTAAGCAAAATCAAGAAACCTTCCCCATCCTGTTCTTCCTTTTCACACTGATAAAATCTTCCCGGACCAGCGAGGAACCAGTCACACTCTCCTTCTCATTAGTACACCAAGAAAAAGGCAAATGACAATTTTTACATTACTTCCTAGCACTACAGTGAGTAATGTAAAAACACAGTGAGGTGTGTTTTGCACAGTTAAACTAGCAGCAAATCTTGAAATACAAATCCCTATATTAACCAGATGAGCTGCAGGTTATCTGCTCAGCAGGAAAAGCCTCCCCAGGGTGTGCTGTGCAGTGCTGGCACAGAGTGCAGGGACACCTGGGTGACAGGAGGGACATGGGTGCCATGGGCAGGCACTGCCTGGACCCTGCCTGCAGCACCCACTGCCCGGGCTGAGCACTTTAAATAATGTCAGGGCTTTGTGCTGACTGGAGTTTGGGAAGAAATTTTATCCCAGTACTTTCAAAGCAGAGACAGCTGTGAGTAGCTGTTAAATAGACACAAGCTAGAGCTCAGTCCAAAATATGCATGTTCAACATAGTGCCTTAGATATAAGCTGTGCTACAAGACCACAAAAATGAAGAAACCAAAACATATTAATTATTTGAAATAGAAACACTCCCTTTTTAAAGGCAGGCACCCTTTTTAGATGTCTTGAGTGTCACATTGATTTTTTAAATCTCTGAAGCCCCTTTATCTCAGTGCACTTATTTTATGAGAGTAACATTTTGACACATGGTTCTGGTTTATCATGTAATGCTTCAATAAGTAAATGCAAATTATTACTAATGATATTTTTAATTTGAAACATGAGTTGGCCAAAATTAAACTTTTCAAGCAAATAAATTAAAATAGTTTTTTTTTGGTCTTATATCACAGATTAGTTTCAGTGTCTGACACACAAATTTCAAAGAAGTTCTCATTTAATGTGAGTAGGACAAACAAAAAAATCCAACAAAATCAACACCCCCATACACCCCCAATCTTGAATGTGTCATTAAAACCACATGGATTTTAAATTCTTCTTCTTATACAGAAAATTGCATTAACAGATTTTGACCCCAAGACTAAGCCAAGTTACATGTGTTACAGGCCCAGCATCTCTACTCTGATCCACAGGGCTGCTCCTGCATACTTCATAAATGCAGCCTACTGATGTAATAGCATCCTGCATATGTCTCATATTAAGGGTATTTTCCTAATAGTAATAGCATTATAAACCTGCCTACTTTGCTATTGAGTTACCCTATTTAGGATAATTTGCACAGAAAGACTATGCCTGAGCATGTGAACAAGCATATCATTTTATAACACTTAACATAAAACTTAACACTTATCAAAATCAAAGCAAGCTGCCAGTGTGATTCTAGAACCAGTATTTTTCCACTAAAAAAAAAATCAGTTGTGTTCCTTGAATAATTTATTATCTGTATTTTTGTTTTATTTTCCACATGGAATTGATGAAGAAAAAGTACTTTTTTTTCTAAAGAAAGTTTGGAAGAGTGAAAATTCACACATGGAAAACAAATGAGCATCGGGAAACACTCCTCATAGCTAATGGCTACTTGGTATGTCGCCAGAATTCATATGGATCCTTAAAATCAAGTAAATTATGCCCGCAGTGATAGCTCCCTTTGCTGGAGTCCCACAACAACCACCAAATGGTGGAGCGAAGCTGAACTGCCAAGTTTCATTTTTCACCTCGCCATTCCTTTCAATTAAGTAGGTTTGTTTGCTGCAGAAGGGCCCATGCATATTTTATGGTCCAGCCCCTCTCTCAGGTGCGCTCGCAGCCGCCGTGTCCCGGCACGCGTGTCCTCACTCAGCCCCTCTCCCTCTCCACTCCCCTCCCATCCTGCTGAGCTGGGCAGCAGCTCCTGGAGGCACGGCTGATCCGTGTCAGGGTGTGGAGGCAAAATTCAGAAAGGAATGGCAGCAGTGAGAGCACTCAGACATGAGTATCTTCTTTAAACAGCCCGCTAGATGAAAATGGAGAGAATGCCAGTTTTGTATAAAAAAGATGAGTTACTCTCCTGCTCTGTTCTTGTGATAAGAGATCACACACTTTAAATGCCTTATTGAACTCAAGGTTAAGGAACCTGCCACTCATCACACAACAGATTAAATAACTGGTGAATTATGTGCTAGAAAAATTAGGATGGATTACACAAATATCTGTTAAGGCTATGATAAATATTTATAAACAATCTTCCTTGCAGAACATGTCTCTGTCATTCATTTCACTGCAATGAAAAACCTCGAACAATGGAACTAATGACTACATTGTTCCAAAGTTAAGTAGTATATCTAATAAGGAAAATAATCAAATGAGCCAAATTCTTTATGAACACAACAGTGAAGCAATTAAAATAAATGTGATTTTCCAGATCAAAACTTCTGGCTGTTAATTGCTATATGGCACCTATCCTAGTCATATGAGTTTCCCTTGCAGCTGTTTTTATTTCATGATACATTTTGAAATCCCAGGAGCCTAGTCCTGGGATCTGCCATACAGACAGTTAGCCTGAAAACCAGGATGCTTATCAAGTGTTTATAATCTGGGTAGATGAACTCTCAAGGCAGACCTCTGAGAACAAGCACTTTCTTGCCATTTGCATTTTGTTTGCAATGTGTTTCCAATGAAGATAATTTATTGATGCACACTTGTGGGGCTGCAGCACGTGGGTTCTGTGCCATATGCAGGCGAGCAGAGGATGAGGCATGGGGAGCAGGAGGTGTTCCTGCCTCCCCCGTGCTGGGGGCTGAGGCCACCACAGATAATGTGGTACAGGGGCTATGATGCACTAAATACAGACACAGTTCTCCCTATCTGATGGCTTCTCTTGGGTTTTTTGTTTTTTTTTTTTTTTGCAGATTCTGCCATTTATGGGTGCTTGGGTTGAGGAGCAATGGCACAGGAGGGCTGCAGGGGCAATGAGCCTATTTAACATACAACACATGACCCCCTGAGCTGGAGTGCACGTGCAAACCCGGCAGAGTCCAGCCAGCTCATTCCGAGCTGTGTTTCAGTATCTGTGGGTTATTAATGAGATTAAAGAACTCAGTTACAGGCAATGACAAATGCAGTTTGTCCAACATTAAGCAGATATTGGCATCCTAAGGTGCAACTCAGGAGTCAATGAGCTCAGCTATTGAACAAGCTAAAGCCATGAGAAATATGATATTGATTAGACAACTGGTATTGCCTTTACCCGCTTAGTTTTATTGGGTGAGGCTCCATGCAATGTGTTTTTATCTGGGAAACTTAAGGAAAATAATTAAAAATGTTGCAAGGAGAGCCTAGCAGCCTTTGTGATTTTCTTTTTAAAGGCTACAGATGTCTTGTCTTCTGTCTTTAAAACTGCATATACTCCATCCCCACCTTCCAAAAGATCAAGGGTAATAATAATAACAATAAAAATACAGTATTCTGGAATTTTTCTACATGCCTCAAAAGAACTTTAATATTTTCCAGGAAGTGTTTTCTGACAACAGCCACCTCTTCTACTGTTCTTTTCACTCTACTTGCATTGCCAGTGCTGCTGGGGCCAAGTTAAAACGATGTCTTTAAATGTGAGGCTTTTGCTGTAGAAAACACTTTTGCTAACCAAAACCTTGCAACATCCAGCTATCCTTCACAGTCTGCAATTTCCCCTGCTCTGTGCAATTCCTGCTTTCCCCTTGCTGTTTCCAGGCAGTGCCAATGCCAGCATTTAGTTTTGCTTTGCAGATAATAGGAATTGGTAAAAACTTGAGCTTCGAGTCAAGTTAGTCTCACTTCAAACTGTGATGCTGGGCAGTGTGTGTGGTGCCAGTGTGCCAGCTGTTTCCTTGGTGGCTTTTGGGCCACATGTCCCAATCTGCCCAACCTGGCTGGGCAACACCCAGGGCTCTGCCACCTCTCAGGGATCTGCTTAGGTCAGGACCCTAGGTAGCCTCAAACCCCAACTAAAACACTTCTATCGTGGAGGCCAATGAGATACTTCAGTTATTAATCTTTACATTCTTCTTACTTCTGGATCCTGATTCGATGAGCTCACCCACAAACCTCTGGGGCAAAGGGAGGCAGGGATATAGCAATAGCATCCCTGGAGAAAACGTCCTCTTATGCTCTTTTTCCCATCATTTGCATACCCTTTCTCTGAGGGCTTTTCTTTTTTTCTTTCTTTTTTTTATTTTAATCCCACAGCACTATCATGTTTGCCAGCCCCAACATCACGTTCTTCTCTTTCATCAGAAGACTGACTCATAGCATCTTTCAATTTGGATTCAGTTGTTTTTTTTTTTTCCTGTGGGACTTTGGCCCAAATAACACAACACATGAAGCATCTGCCCAGACTTGACACGCAGCGAGGCATCGCCCAGCATGGGGGTGAACCAAGACCCATATTTTCACCATCTTTTTGCCCCCAAGGAATTTTTCTGTACTGAGACTATAGTACCTGCGTTTATATGTGGCAGCTTAGCGTTTCCCCTCCCTCCACGGGTGACAGCTGCTTTCTCACTCTCCAGGCTTCTGAGCGTGGAACTGTTAATGCTTTTTCTCCAGCCTGATCCATGCCCAGTGCTCCAGCACCGCTGCCAGCTCTGCTTCCAGTTTGTAAGGCCACTTCTCACAGCTACTGCTGCTCCCTCTGCTCTTAAACCTGATGCTTTCCACCTCCAGGCTCTGCAAGGAGAGGCATGAGGCAGGATGTGTGGAGTGCCTGGAGGAGTGGGTGAACAGCTTCTGGACCCACATTCAGAGCAGCTTCTCCATCTGCACCACGTCCCGGGAATACAAAATGGCACCGAGCTGTACTTCTGCTCATTAGATGTGGGCAAACTTGGCTAGAGCACAAGTGCAAAAGCTCATCTTTCTTCAGCTGCTTGTAATTCATGCTTAAGCAAGAACATTATTTGGGGCTTAAGTCAGATTCCTCTAAGTAGGTCACAATTCTTCTTCTAGACAAAAATTCCTGCCTCTGACTTCTCAGAAACAGGGATTCTCAGTCTCTCCTGATTTGTGTAACACCTCAGGTGCCCTCTTATCATATTTATCAGCTCATCAAATGAATCCACAAAACAGTTACTAACTTGCTGCCTGATAGGGTTCAGACTTGGAAAAGTTCCTCTGCCTTGGTTGGCAGCCATTTCTCTGGCTCATTTGCATGGCTGATTTTTCCCGTTTTAATGATGTTTTACTGTTAGCTCTGTAGCCAGGTAAAAGGATGTAACCTGCATCTCCTGTGGTCAGTGCATCAATGAAAGGGCAGGAGGCTGCAGAGAGGGCCAGGAAGTTCCAGTCCATATGGGGCTTGCTCTCTGAAACAGATGCAATGCAGTCAATGCTCTAAAACAGAATTAATTTTAGTGGTATAGAGATTGATTCCCCAAATCATGACAGCATGTGCTAGACATTAGTCTTATTCTTTTGTACAGCACTGTGAGGGGCTTGGACACATCCAATGCTACAAGGAGGGAGATAAAATAATGTAATGAGATATAGACTAGAGCAGAAGACAGTACAGCACAACACAATATAACACAATACAAGGATGGCATATTGTGGACAAGGACTGACAGGGTATGGATTTAAGACATTTCTGCAGGAGAGTTCTGCAGAGAGCTTGCCCTGCTGCTGTTGAAAATTGTGGTGATTTTCTTGTTTCAAGTTAAAGGAAAGATAGAGAGGAAGAGAGATGTTTTAGCAGAGAGGTTTTAGCCCCTTCAATAGAGGATAAATCTCACCTTTAAAAGTAAAAGTGGGAAGTATGAACCATTCAAACACTGCAATGTCACACTAGAGAGATGTGGAGGTGCAGACTTACAGGTAAATATGTTTTTTACCAAAGTTGTCTGGCCAGGGGAGACTATCTGTGGGGGTGGAGAACTCTGATTAGAAGACGTATGTTTGGGCATTTATCTATGTCATGGTCCCAGATGATTTTTGTTCTTCGATTGCCACCTTGGTGTGCAGAGGTAAAATGCTGGCGCTGGATCACAGACTTGTTTCTGTGGTCACCTTTGTAGCACCAAAATGCAATGGAGTGTCATTTTACAATGGAATACAGGATGCCCTCTGGCTTTTATGTTTTATTTTTTTGTTTCTGTGAAGTTAATTTTCACTTCCTCTTCTGAAAACAAACAAAATGTTAAATGTCTAATTGAATAGACTGTTGGAAAAGCCGAATGGGAAGATTGAGCACGTGAACTTCGTGAAGCAAATGCCTTTGTTTCCAAACAGTCTATTGATAGAAAATATTTGACATTTTCCTTCCACAGGGGCGTTAACAATTATAATTTGCTAGTACATACATCATGAGTACTTTCAGAATTTGAACAGAACATCTGTTGGTCAAAGATGAAAAAACGTTGAAAAAAAAAAATCTATTTTTCCAGGGTTATGAATCTAACAGCATCACAAATTATCTCTAGGAAAACATTTCAAAAGCCTGAACTTGCACTTATGGAAAAAGGAACACAGATAGAGGAAACAGATAAATATGCGTTGTGTTAGTAGGCTTTGTTTTCTGAAATGATATATTGTTCCGGAGAAGCAGTTAACAAACAAATTACTGTCTGTGTCCAATGCAGCCAGATCTTTGGTTCCACCGAACAGATGTTGAGGTGAAGCAGATTAAAGCTTAATTCACAATAGGGCTGTACCACAGGAAAGGTGCCCTAAGTTTATCTATTGTTAAATAATATAATTTATCGTCTTAGAGGGCTACAGAGCAATTTCTGTTCCTTTTCTACTTTTTGAACAAAGATTTATAACATAGATAATCCCCAATTTTAGATATTTGCTGCAGGTTATATTTGAAAGAATTTCCCAAAAGACTGATAACCCCTTTTTTCCCCTTAACCACAGTCAAACCAATGAACTAATATGATGCCTGCTTCAAATAAATGTATTTGCTGCCTCTGTGCATGATAAGTTTTCATTTAGTCTATGATCAGCTGACAGTATGCAAGTTTGCAGATACCAGTAATTGAATACAGATAACCTTGGTTGTTGACCTATGCAGAGCCATGACTGTCTAGTTTCCATTGTTTCTGTTTTTGCTAGTTGACACAAAACTGATGTGGGCTGAATTTATATATTAGCCCTCCATTATAGTGGGAATTGCTTATCGTTATGGATGGATATTGCAAGAAGTTTCTATTTATTTAACCTAATAAGAAGGCAAAAAGGAATGTGATTGGGCCAACTCGGGAACAAATTTAACCCTTAGCAACCTGGCTAGTTTCTGCATAGATAGCAGGGCATGGAAAGGACATCTGTCTTGTTTCTATTTTTTTACAAATTGATTTTCTTTTTGGTTGGAGGGATTATATTTTTTTTCTAGCAAACAATGCCATGAAATATTGAAAAACTGTTTGAAGTTGAGGGTTGTGAAGGAGCCAAGCAATGCTGGATATCCAAATCCTCTTGGCTTCTGATAGCAGTAGACAGCTAATTCTCCTAGACTTTGTTGAGTGCCCAGTCTGAAAAGACTAAAAGGTAGAGTTTGCCAAGGGATGAAGAGGACAGTGGCACCCTGTGAGAGCTGCCTGCTAAACACAGCATGGACTTCAAATTACACACCAGAAGCTGCTCCTCTGCAGGTTGCTGCTGTCTCCTCCTCGTGTACATTGCAGCCAGGATGAGACTCCTTTGGTTGTTTGCAAGGGTTGTGATGAGCTTGGTTTGCATTTCACCCTGGCTGTGATTAGTTGTGAGTGTTCCAGTTACCTATGAATTTATTTAGATCCAGAGTGAGTATCCAGGCTTGCAAATTCAGTGATTATTGTAACCTGCTGACTTGAAAGGTACATTGCAGCAGCCTGGGAATGACTGACCCGCTGGCTGCAGGAGGGCAGCAACAAAAAAGAGAGGCACCTGTTTTTTTTCTTCAACTATTAAAATGATGGTCAAACTCTGGCCATGCTGACATTGATGGCAAAATGTCAAGGCAACTGGTTGCCTGGTGTGGGTGGAATTGTGGACAGCTTTTTCCCCACCTGAGAGAAACAGAAGAAATCCTGCCTGAAGTGCCATTGGAGAGGCCACTGGACATTTTAGAGAAAGTGTTCATTAACTGTGGGCTCATGACCAGGTTATTGAGCCCCTGCAGAGGTTTTATGTACCAGCTATTCAGGCCTTGCTAATGTTATGCACCAGGACTCATATGAGGTTTGTTCAAGACCATGAATGCAAAATGGCCAGCTGGAATTCTGATCACTTTGTGGAATACAGTAAAGCACATGGAAATGTGATACTGCTGCTCATATTGAAATCTCTGCTTTTAGTCCCTTTCAGAGCAGTGAGAGTGAGTAACATGAAG